>NC_133651.1:28794328-29094328 GCF_009905375.1 Apium graveolens
ACTTGTATATAGCATCCCTTTTTTCTGACTAGACAGATAGACTCTTGTGTATCACTTTTGGGACAGATGACTGTAGCACTGTTGTACTTTTGACCAGATCAAACTATGTATTTCTCGCATTATGTATATATTTTTTTCCTTGGTCAGTTCATATAGTGACGGATCACTGTTTTATCATTATTATTACTGCACTTCGTATTAGAACTTTCTTAAATAATAGAATTGCGATATACGTTCTCCCCATTATAAGCTGTGCAAGGCACAATGTTGTATATGATTGTGACCTAACGTTGATTTTCCCATAATTTTTTTTATTTCAGAATCATGCCGCCAAGAAAGATTGGAACTAGGGCGAACCCTGGGATCTGAGGACCAGGGAAGCATACCAGGACATAGGAACCAAGAACACAGTGAAGAGGAAATGAGGATTATGTGGAACAGGATGACTCCCTGTATGAAGAGGAAGAGGAAACATATGATGTTGAGGTTTGAGATAGAGGCTGAAGAAGGAGAAACCGAGGTTGAGCAACCAGTACCAAACCCAGGCATGGATCCCATGGGCCAGTTCATGCAACTCCTAAGGCAGAATTTGGAACGTCAACCCAACCCACCCCCTCAAGGAAATAACAATACTTGTGGCAACTCTTTCAGGGCTTTTAAGTCCCTTAAGCCCCTGAGTTCCACGGATCAGCCGACCCAGTTGAGGCAAGGGCATGGTTAAAGGAAATGGAGAAATCCTTTGAGATTTTGAGTATCGATGAGGTACAGAAGACTGTATTTGCTACCTAGCTTCTGAAAGAGAAGCTAACTACTAGTGGGAGGCCAAGAAAAACATGGAGACAGATGCTATTAAACCTGGGAGAGATTTAGTCAGTTGTTTCTGGGAAAGTATTTCCCGAGGTTTATGGAAAACCAGATGGAGCTCAAGTTGTTGGAGCTAAAGCAGAATAACTTATCTGTAGCAGAGTACGAAGCGAAATTTACTGAGTTATCAAGGTTTGTGCAGGAGTTTGTGAGCACCGAGGAAAAGAAAGCTAGGAGGTTTCAGCAGGGACTGAAATCGTGGATTCAGAATAGGGTGGCAATCCTTGAGCTTACGGACTATGCCACTGTGGTGCAAAAGGCAACGATTGTAGAAGTTGGAAGTGAACAGATGCAGAAGGAAGAGAGAAGAAAGGAATAAAGAGGAAAAGTATGAGCATGGGTGGAGGTTCCGCATGAAGGAGCTTCCCAACTAGATTTAATCGAGGAGCAGTGTCCCTACCGGAAGGAACACTGGGTTTAAGCGGCCAATGAGTGTGAGTGTGAGCCAGGGCGGCCAGAAATCAAGAATGTCCTATTCCAACCAGTCTCGACCCCCATTGCAGCCTGTAACATATGTGGAAGGAATCATACTGGGGAGTGTAAAGGAAAGCTAGTAACCTGCTTTAAGTGCGGTCGGGAAGGCCACTATTCAACTAAGTGCCCATCATCAACCCCTGCCGTCATTCCAACCACCACTTGTCATCAGTGTGGACGCCCAGGTCATTGGAAGAGGGAATGCCCAATGAACAAAACTAGCAGCTTCGGGAGCAAGCATGGGCTGCTTCTAATAAGCCACCTACTTGGCGAGGACTTTCAACATGACAGTCCAGGATGCTATGAAAGATTCAGATGTGATAGCAGGTACCCTTTCTCTAAATTCAGTCAGTGCAAAATGTTTTATTTGATTCGGGAGCAACTAAATCTTTTATATCAAAGGACTTTGCGCGTAAGTAAGACTTAAGGCTGAACCCTTGATAGAACCCTTGCAAGTAGAAATAGCCAATCATGAAATTATTCCTGTTAACCAGATTCACCCCGCCTGTGAGATAGGCATAGGGGGAGCAATCCTTTAGTGTTGATCTGATTCCTTTTAAATTAGGGGAGTTTGATGTAATTTTGGGACTGGACTGGCTATCTAGCAATGATGCTCAGATAGACTGGTAAAGGGAAAAATTTAAGCTAAATGTCCCAGGGAAGAAAGAAGTTATATTTAGAGGAAGAGGCAGACGCAGAAATTTTTGACCATGGCCCAGGCTAAAAGGATGCTACGAAAAGGAAATGAGGCCTACCTAGCCTATGTGGTGACACGCAGAAGGAGGTGCCCAACTTACAAGATATTCCAGTAGTCAACGAATTTGAAGATGTATTCCCACAAGACCTTCCGGGATTACCACTCGATAGAGTGATTGAAATTTGCTATTGAGTTGGCCCCAGGGACGGCGCCAGTTTCAAAAGCACCTTACCGGTTAGCCCCGTTAGAAATGAAGGAATTAGCTATCCAATTGCAGGAACTCTTGGATAAGGGTATGATAAGACCCAGTGTGTCTCCATGGGGAGCACCAGTTTTATTTGTTAAGAAGAAAGATGGGAGCATGAGGCTGTGCATAGACTATCGAGAGTTGAACAAGCTAACCATAAAGAACAGGTACCCATTACCTAGAATAGACGATCTGTTCGACCAGCTAAAGGATGCTGTTTATTTTTCCAAGATGGACCTGAGAACTGGATATCACCAACTAAAGATTAAACCCCGAAGATATTTCCAAGACAGCGTTCCGTACCAGGTATGGCATTATGAGTTCTTGGTAATGTCCTTTGGATTAACCAATGCCCCAGCGGCTTTCATGGATTTAATGAATAGAGTATTTAAGAAGTACTTGGACAAATGTGTGATAGTTTTTATCGATGATATTTTGATCTACTCAAGGACTGAGACAGAACATGCAGAGCATTTGAGGATAGCTCTAGGAATACTCAGAGAGGAACAGTTATATGCCAAATTCTTGAAGTGTGAATTCTGGCGGAATGAAGTACAGTTTTAGGACATGTGATCAATAAAGAAGGAGTATTGGTCGACCCCTCCAAGATAAAGACGGTCTCAAATTGGGAAAGGTCAACCACACCCACAGAGGTAAGGAGTTTCATAGGATTGGCCGGCTACTATCGTAGATTTGTACAGGACTTTGCGAAGATCGCAGCCCCTTTGACACGACTTACTCGTAAGACAGAGAAGTTTGAATGGATGGAGAAATACGAGAACAGTTTTCAGGAATTAAAGAAAAGGTTGATAACGGCTCCGGTATTAGCATTGCCGGACGGAAAAGGAGATTTTGTGATATATAGTGACGCGTCGCACAAAGGATTAGGATGTGTGCTTATGCAGCACGGTAAGGTGATTGCGTATGCGTCGAGACAATTGAAGGAATTCGAGGTTAGATATCCTACTCATGACCTTGAGCTCGCGGCAATAGTATTTGCCTTAAAAATTTGGAGGCACTACTTGTATGGAGAGAAGTGCGAGATTTTCACAGACCATAAGAGCCTCAAGTACATATTTACGCAGAAATAGCTCAACATGCGCCAGAGGAGATGGTTAGAACTAATCAAGGACTATGATTGTGAGATTCTCTATCATCCAGGGAAAGCCAATGTGGTGGCTGATGCCCTTAGTAGAAAGGAAAGACTCAGAATGATAACGACTTCGGAAGAATTGATAAGGGATTTTGAGAGAATGGAAATAGAAGTAAAGGTAACCGGAACCGGAACTGAAAAGCTTTTTGAGATCTCAATGCAGCCAGAGTTATTGGAAAAGATCAGATTGTGCCAGGAGAAAATAATGAATGAAGGCAGAAAGTCAATGACTGGAGAGGAGATCCATACTGAGAAAGATGATAAAGGGATAATGAGGTACTCCTACCGGATTTGGGTTCCGAATGTTCAAGAGCTTAAAGATGAGATATTGGATGAAAGCCATAGTTCAAGGTATTCCATTCACCCGGGAAGTACCAAGATGTATAGGGATTTGAAGGAATATTACTGGTAGCCCAACATGAAGAGGGACGTAGCAGAATGTGTAAGCAAATGTTTGACTTGCCAAAGGGTAAAGGCAGAGCACCAGAGACCCAGTGGACTCTTACGACCCCTGGAGATTCCCGAATGGAAATGGGAACAGATAGTGATGGATTTTGTTGTAGGATTGCCAAGGACGAAAGCCAATCACGATGCCATATGGGTAATTATAGACCGACTGACAAAGTCAGCTCATTTCATTCCTATCAATGAGAGATACACAGTCGATAGACTGGTGGACATTTACCTTAAGGAAATAGTAACGCGACATGGAGTCCCAGCGTCCATTGTCTCAGACCGAGACCCCAGGTTCAACTCCAGATTTTGGAGGAGCTTTTAGGAATGTGAGGGGACCAAGTTAAATATGAGTACCGCGTATCATCCCCAGACGGATGGGCAGAGTGAAAGGACCATCCAGACACTAGAGGATATGTTGAGAGTCTGTGCAATAGACTTTAAAGGGAGTTGGGATGATCACTTGTCGTTGATCGAATTTTCTTATAACAATAGCTTTCATGCTAGCATCGGAATGCCGCCTTATGAGGCCCTGTACGGAAGAAGGTGTCGATCTCCCTTATACTGGGATGAAGTAGGAGAGCGGAAGATGGTCGGACCCGAAGTGGTCCAAAGGACCAAAGATATAGTGGATCTTATCAGAGGGCGACTTGTAGCAGCCCAAGATAGACAGAAGAAATATGCAGACCTAGCCCGAAAGGACAAGGAATATGAAGTAGGGGACTTAGTACTGCTAAAGGTATCCTCTTGGAAGGGATTAATGAGGTTCGGAAGGAAAGGAAAACTAAGCCCAAGATACATTGGACCTTTTGAGATATTAAGACGGATTGGAAAGTTAGCTTACGAGCTAGCCTTACCCCCTAATTTGCAACAAGTTCATAATGTGTTCCATGTGTCAATGCTAAGGAAGTATCATCAGGATGCCAGACACATAGTGGAGTACGAGCAGGTGGATATGCAGCCAGATCTAGCTTACGTGGAGAAGCCAGTAAGGATTATAGATAAGAAGGAGCAGGTGCTTCAGAACAAAGTGATCAAGCTAGTCAGAGTACTATGGCAGAATCATAATGTGGAAGAATCAACTTGGGAACTAGAGAGCACAATGCTAGAAAAGTACCCCCATTTGTTTTCTGTTTGATTTCGGGACGGAATCCTTTTAAGGAGGGGAGACTGTAATAACCCCCAAAATTTTCAACTTTTTGTAACCCTTGTGAATAGTGTTTTAGCTGAATGAGAAACTTTTCATGCCACACTATGTAGGGGTTCTGTTATGAATATTCTGAGATTTTATTAGTACTCTATACGGTATATGAGTGTATATAAAGATCGTCAGAATCCAATTCCGAATACTTTGGTTTTTTCCCGGAAATCCACTAGATACGGAGAGAATTGAGTATAAGGTAACAGGATAAAAAGGATTTAAATTAAAGGATTATAATAGAGGATCATAAAAAGGAATATAATGTATTGAGAAAGGTTAAGGGAACCTAAGTAATAAGATCCCGGGTATGATCCTTCAAACGATAAACGAGAACGAAAGTTAAGTGAACCGTATAACAGATCAGCGGTCATTAGGCAAACAATTAGGAAGTTAATCAAAGGGATTAGAGTGAGTGATGTCACCCAACCAATGAGAGGAGGACAAAGAGGGAAGGATGATATCACAACATGACATAGACATGACATGGGAAGGAAGGAGATGTGGTGGCTTTTTAACCACACAAAATCAAGGGTAACAAGGTAATTAACTAAATCAAACACAAAAACAAATCAACCAAGCCAAGCAAATTCATTCTTCATCAAAATCAAAAGAAACCAAGGCATTGTTCATCTTTTGCTCTCGGCTTTTACTATTTCAAAAGGGCAAGAAATTCAAAATCAAAGATCCAAGCTTCCTAAATTGGTGAGTTAATTCCCTAATCATCTTCATGCTTAGTTAGGGCTATATCATGAGTTTAAGCCATCAATTCCTTCTCAATCTTCTTCATTTAATCAAAGAAGAAGACTATGAATAGTGTTTTCAAGTTTTTAACTTGAAATTTTTCTTGTTTTCCTTGAAGATCCAAGCATTCCTAAGACTTCTCAAAGCTTGTTAAGGCTTCCTAGCTCCTCCCACCACTTCAAGGAAGGTATATCATCTCCAAACCCTAGATTCCTATGTATTATAAGATGATTTTGATTAGTAGAGTGATATTGTAGCTTGATGTTTGTGATTTAGAGTTTGGGATTGAAATGGTATTGAAATGGAATGGTAAATGTTGTTGTTTTGATTAAAAGAACTTAAGTATGGTTAAAGTTAAGCTTAGGCATAAGTATGAATGTTAAAATTGAATTGGTTGGGGTTGGTATGATGTGATAAGGATGGATGTTGGTTGTATGTTGGATTTGAGGTTGAATTGGGTTGGTTTTGAATGGTTTTAAAATTGGGAAATCGCGTAAACATAGCCGTCGTAACGTCCGATTTTCTTTAGACTGTTTTTGTGCATAACATTAGGACCCGAGAACCCCCTGCTAGATTATGACCATTGCCATTTTTAGATAGCTCATGTTATGAGCTTCGTTTTGATATGTAGTTCGTTCGATTCCGATGCACGGTTTAGGAGAAACGACCGTTTCATGTAACGGCGTTTCGCGAATGAAACTTTTCCCCTCTCCTTACTTTGAAACAAAGGTTAAAGACCAAAAAGTGTTAATTAATGCATGAAACATTTATGGTAAGTGTGTTAGGCAGTTGGTAAGACACTCGCGAAGGAATCGTCTTAAAACTCGTAAAGGTTAAATTATTAAAAATGGTGGAGCCGAGGGTACTCGAGTGACTTAAGCGAATCAGTAAGCGCAAAACAAGCGTTAGAGTCTAAGTTAGTTAAAGTATAGATTTACAAGTGACTTTGGTTTAATTCCAACTTACTTGTTGTTTATAGGTTACCAGACTCGTCCCGAGCCTTTTATCACCCCAAGTCGCTCAGGCAAGTTTTCTACCCGTTATAACTGTTGTTGTGATGTATATATGTATATGCATTATCTTGCGATAGATGCATGTTGGTTAATTAGCAAATGTTGCAATATATTGAAGCATGCTGCTATGGTATATATATGCATGCCTGTTTCGTATTCTTTCCATATATAATTGTTGATTCAGTTGATAATACCTATGCTAGAGGATAGCGGTAATTTGCATATACCCTTAGTATAGGGACCCAAAGGTGAAAACATTTTCTAAAACCGGGAGTCGAGGATCCCGAGTAGATTTTGTATATATGGATATAAATATATATATATATACTTATATATATATATGGTCATAGTTTTCAAAACTATTAATCGAATAAGGTTTATTCGATAACTTTAACTTTGTTTTATTATTGAATATTATTTTGAATATTCATTCGAGGGCTTATGACTCTTTTATATTAAATGAATATTATTTTGAATATTCATTCGAGGGCTTATGACTCTTTTATATTATTTATTGAATATTATTTGAATATTCATTCGAAGGCTTATGACTCTTTTATATTATTTATTGAATATTATTTGAATATTCATTCGAGGGCTTATGACTCAGTTTATATTATTTAATGAATATTTTTGAATATTCATTTGAGGATCTACGACTCCGATTATTTGCTGAGATTTGTTCTTTATTTTATTAAAGAATAAGGTGTAAATAATCAAACTTATTTTCGATTATTTAAATAAAGATAGTACTTTCGTATAAGTATATCTTTGGTTATTTGCTATCCATTTCAAGTATAAGTTTTAATACTTCTACTTCGATTATTTTTATAAGGATTATCTTTATGAGAATATTATTTAAATAATAATATTCAGGCATTTTCTAAATATACTGGGGACTGATTTACTTCATTAAATCAGCTTTACTCCAAACACTCTTTAAAGTGTTTTCGAGTCTTCAAAATGATTTTTAAAAGTTAGAGCGGATCCTGTAATAACCCCAAAATTTTCAACTTTTTGTAACCCTTGTGAATAGTGTTTTAGCTGAATGAAGAAACTTTTCATGCCACACTATGTAGGGGTTCTGTTATGGATATTCTGGGATATTATTAGTACTCTATGAAGTATATAAGTGTATGTAAAGATCGTCAGAATCCAATTCCGAACACTTTGGTTTTTCCCGGAAATCCACAAGATACGGAGAGAATTGAGTATAAGGTAACAGGATAAAAAGGATTTAAATTAAAGGATTATAATAGAGGATCATAAAAAGGAATATAATGTATTGAGAAAGGTTAAGGGAACCTAAGTAATAAGATCCCGGGTATGATCCTTCAAACGATAAACGAGAACGAAAGTTAAGCAAACCGTATAACAGATCAGCGGTCATTAGGCAAACGATTAGGAAGTTAATCAAAGGGATTAGGGGGAATGATGTCATCCAACCAATAGAAAGAGGACAAGGAAGGGAGGATGACATCATGAGGATGACATAAGCATGACATGGGAAGGAAGGAGGTGTGGTAGCTTTGTAACCACACAATTTCAAGGGCAAGAAAGTAATTGACTAAATCAAATACAAAACAAGTCAACCAAGCCAAGTAAAAATCATTCTCATCAAAAATCAAAAGCAACCAAGGCATGAGTTCTTCATTTGCTCTCGGCTTTTAGCATTTTTAAAGGCATAGAATTTCAAAACTCAAGATCCAAGCCTCCTAAATTGGTAAGATAATTCCCTAATCATCTTCATGCTTAGTTAGGACTATATCATGAGTTTAAGCCATTAATTCTTTCTCAATCTTCTTCATTTAATCAAAGAAGAAGACAATGAATAGTGTTTTCAAGTTTTTAACTTGAACTTTTTCTTGTTTTTCTTGAAGATCCAAGCATTCTTAAGACTTCTCAAAGCTTCTTAAGGCTTCCTAGCTCCACCCACCACTTCAAGGAAGGTATACCATCTCCAAACCCTAGATTCCTATATATTATAAGATGATTTTGATTAGTGGGTTGATATTGTAGTTTGTTGTTATGATTTAGAGTTTGGGATTTGGAATGGTAGTGAAATGGAATGGTAATTGTTGTGGTTTTGATTTAAAGGAACTTAAGTATGATTAAAGTTAAGTTTAAGCATAAGTATGAATGATTAAATTGAATTGGTTGGGGTTGTTATGATGTGATAAGGATGGATGTTTGTTGTGTGTTGGATTTGAGGTTGGTTTGTGGTTGGTTTTGTATGGTTTAAAATTGGGAAATCGCGTAAACATAGCCGTCGTAATGTTCCGATTTTCTTTGGACTGTTTTTGTGCATAGCATTAGGACCCGAGAACCCCCTGCTAGATTATGACCACTGCCATTTTTAGATAGATCATGTTACGAGCTTCGTTTTGATATGTAGTTCATTCGATTCCGATGCACGGTTTAGGAGAAACGACCGTTTCAGGTAACGGCGTTTCGCGAACGAAACTTTTTCCCTCGCCTTACTTTGAAACATAGGTTAAAGACCTAAAAAGGGTTAATTAATGTATGAAACATTTATGGTAAGTGTGTTAGGTAGTTGGTAAGACACTCGCGAAGGAATCGCTTTAAAACTCGTAAAGGTTAAATTATTAAAAATGGTGGAGCCGAGGGTACCCGAGTGACTTAAGCGAATCGGTGAGCGCAAAACAAGCGTTAGAGTCTAAGTTAGTTAAAGTATAGATTTACAAGTGATTTTGGTTTAATTCCAACTTACTTGTTGTTTATAGGTTACCAGACTCGTCCCGAGCCTTTCTCACCCCCAAGTCGCTCAGGCAAGTATTCTATCCGTTATACTGTTGTTGTGATGTATACATTTGTATATGCATGATCTTGCGATAAATGCATATTGGTTATTTAGCAAATTCTTGCGATATATTGTAGCATGTGATATGGTATATATGCATGCCTGTTTCATATTCTTGAAATATATATCTGTTGGTTCAGTTGATAATACCTATGCTAGAGGATAGCGGTAACTTGCATATACCCTTAGTATAGGGACCCAATGGTGAAAATATTTTCTAAAACCGGGAGTCGAGGATCCCGAGTAGATTTTTGTATATATGGATATGGATATATATATATATATATATTTATATATATATATGGTTATAGTTTTTCCAAACTATTAATCGAATAAGGTTTATTCGATAACTTTAAACTTTATTTTATTATTGAATATTATTTCGAATATTATTCGAAGGCGTATGACTCCTTTTGTTTATTTATCTGAATATTACTTGAATATTCATCGGAGGGCTTATGACTCTTTTATATTATTTATTGAATATTATTTGAATATTCATTCGAAGGCTTATGACTCAGTTTATATTATTTAATGAATATTATTTGAATATTCATTTGAGGATCTATGACTCCGATTATTTGTCGAGGTATATTCTTTATTTTATTAAAGAATAAGGTGTCAATAATCAAACTTATTTTCGATTATTCAAATAAAGATAGTACTTTCATATAAGTATATCTTTGGTTATTTAATACTCGTTTCAAGTATAAGTTTTAATACTTCTACTTCAATTATTTTATAAAGATTATTCTTTATGAGAATATTATTTAAATATTAACATTCAGTCATTTTCTAAATATTCTGGGGACTGATTTACTTCATTAAATCAGTTTTACTCCAAACACTCTTTAAAGTGTTTTCGAGTCTTTAAAATGATTTTCAAAAGTTAGAGCGGATCCCAAAACTATTTTTATATTTAAGATCTTCCTTTTAAAAAGGGGATTTAAATACTCGCTCAAAACATGGGGGATCCAGCTCGGTGGTGTGTTTTATATTCGCAACAAGGTTGCTGTCTTGGTAAAAGAGTTTTTGATTACTTACCCAATATTCGGGAAGTAAAATTCTTGGAACAAGTTAATCCATTAACAGGCATCGCCTGGGAAATATCGGTGAGTTTTCCTTTCCAACTAGATACGACTTCTTGTTGGAGCCGTATCAACAAGTTTCTACTTGGGGAAAGGGGGAAACGAGCTTTACGTTTCAGAGTCATGGATTTCATCTGAACTAGGAGTGGCGTAAGTGGTCGAGTAGCGCCGGCCCAGCCTTATTATATTGGCCCAAATGGCCTGGAAGTTCCGCTAAGGCGGTCCATTCCTTAGGAGTTCAGTGTTCGGTTGACAAGTAAATCCGACAGGTTCTCCTCTACATGTAGAAAATGGTGGGGTTGTACTACTACGACTGATCATCGTAAGTGGTCTTCCTGGCGCGGTAAACTCCCGTAATGAGTTCATCATCCATTTGGATAATTCTGCAACACTACCCGTAGCATTTCGATCGAAAGGCTACTAATGGGTGGTTGCCGAAGCATTGACAGGGTCAAACATTTTTATTGGTGTATCCATTGAATGAAGTATCTCGTAACTTCATCTCTTTTCAAAATATTTCAAAGATCAAATATTTTCAAGTTTTATTTGTGGTCTCATCTATGGGATGACCTCGTGAATCTTATAATACTTTGAACGGTGATAGTTCAAGTAGCTTTATAAATGATATAAGTGTGGGGAAGTATTGGTAACTTCATTCCTTGTTTTTACTTATATCTAGTAAGTAATTATCTTACACACGATAAAGATTCTAGTAAGTATCCATTTAGATACTTGTATTATTGTTATCACTACATATTATCTTGCGAGCTGTAAGGCTCACTCTTGCTTTATTTCTTCATCACACAACAACAGTTAGGAGAGATGGCCAGACTCCAGCAGACCCAGCGCAAGCGCGTGGGAAGCGTCCCGCGTCTTCCCGATGATGTTGTAGCTGCTATAGCTGCAGAGGTAGATCCATTGTAGTTCAGACCATCTACTTTTGAGAATCAAATTATGTATAATTATAACTTGTGGCAGATAATGGCAATTAACTGTAAATTATCAAGTAATCATTTTGGGTTGTAATAATTTTAAATTGTGGATTCAAAGACTTGTACTTATTTCAATTTCATCTCTGAGACTATAACGGGTTGTGGTGTGTGTTAGTGTGGGGTCACAGCATGAGGTTATTTATTATTAATTAAGTGAAGTGATATTGTGGAAAGAAAGACCGTGACAACCCGGATCCCCGACCCCGGATCTGGGGGTGTTACAGAAATGGTATCAGAGCTAAGCGTTATAAACCTCAGAGATGATGCGACGATATAATAATAAACTCACAAAGATAATAAGAACTCTTGCCAAGTTCATGGTCGGACTACTTAAAGTAGTGCTGACAGTTAAAACCCTTACGGGAACCCTTATAAGTATCATGATAGTAACTTAGCTCGTTTAATGTGTAGGCGCCTGAGATAGAGGACCCTGAGATGTTCGAGCGTGAGCATGATGAGGCATTGCTAGATGTTGAGGATCAGGAGGAGCCTGAGATGGAGGAGGATGAGGAGGACCCCTCAGAGGAGCCTGAGACGGAGGTCATTGCTGTTTCAGATGAGGAGGACCCCTCAGAGGAGTCAGAGACAGAGGTTATTGCTATTCCAGATGAGGAGGACCCGGATGAGGTCCCAGTAGCTGAGGAGCGTGTTGGACCTATGGTAGTGTATGCTGGTATCCCTTTACCCACACTTCCGGTGGTCAGAGCCCCTACCCCTCCACCACTATCTTGGATTCCTGATGATGACAGCTCAGAGACCCATACTTCCGAGCCTAGGCAGACCGAGGAGGCACCCTCAGCGGCTCCGGATTCACCACCCTCTTGACCCTGCCCACAGGCAGTCTTCGTTAGCTCATGGATATGTTCAGGATGTATTGAGGACCCGAGTGGCTGTTGCCGAGGGCCGACTAGATGAGGCCAGGAGGGAGTTGGATGCAGAGAGGGCGGGTAGGCGTACCCGAGCTTATGAGACTAGGGCTTCTATACCCCGATCCTTGAGGAGGGAGCTTACGGGGATAGAGCTCACAGCCCGAGCGAGGCTCAGATCGCTCCAGGGGGACAGGCATGGTAGGATCTCCAGGCGGCAGGCCGACTATATCTTCCGTCGTGCGATGGAAAGGGTTTGGGAGCTGACCCGCTCCGGTGTGTGATTCAGGATTGACGATGGAATAGTCTAGTTGTCTAGTTAGCCGAGGCCTTAGTAAGAGCCAATTTTCCGGGATAGTTGACTTGTATATAGCATCCCTTTTTCTGACTAGACAGATAGACTCTTGTGTATCACTTTTGGGACAGATGACTGTAGCACTGTTGTACTTTTGACCAGATCAAACTATGTATTCTCGCATTATGTATATATTTGTTTCCTTTCGGTTCAGTTCCATAGTGACGGGATCACTGTTTTTATCATTATTATTACTGCACTTCGTATTAGAACTTTCTTAAAATAATAGAATTGCGATATACGTTCTCCCCATTATAAGAGCTGTGCAAGGCACAATGTTGTATATGATTGTGACCTAACGTTGAATTTTCCCAATGATTGTTTTTATTATTATCAGAATCATGCCGCCAAGAAAGATTGGAACTAGGGCGAACCCTGGATCTGAGGACCAGGGAAGCCATAATCAGGACAATAGAAACCAAGAACACAGTGAAGAGGAAGATGAGGATTATGTGGAACAGGATGACTCCCTGTATGAAGAGGAAGAGGAAACATATGATGTTGAGGGATTTGAGATAGAGGCTGAAGAAGGAGAAACCGAGGTTGAGCAACCAGTACCAAACCCAGGCATGGATCCCATGAGCCAGTTCATGCAACTCCTAAGGCAGAATTTGGAACGTCAACCCAACCCACCCCCTCAAGGAAGTAACAATGCTGTGGCAAACTCTTTCAGGGCTTTTAAGTCCCTTAAGCCCCCTGAGTTCCACGGATCAGCCGACCCAGTTGAGGCAAGGGCATGGTTAAAGGAGATGGAGAAATCTTTTGAGATTTTGAGTATCGATGAGGCACAGAAAACTGTATTTGCTACCTACCTTCTGAAAGGAGAAGCTAACTACTGGTGGGAGGCCAAGAAAAACATGGAGACAGATGCTATTATAACCTGGGAGAGATTTAGTCAGTTGTTTCTGGGAAAGTATTTCCCGAGGTTTATGGAAAACCAGATGGAGCTCAAGTTCTTGGAGCTAAAGCAGAATAACTTGTCTGTAGCAGAGTACGAAGCGAAATTTACTGAGTTATCAAGGTTTGTGCCGGAGTTTGTGAGCACCGAGGAAAAGAAAGCTAGGAGGTTTCAGCAGGGACTGAAACCATGGATTCAGAATAGGGTGGCAATCCTTGAGCTTACGGACTATGCCACTCTGGTGCAAAAGGCAACGATTGTAGAAGTCGGAAGTGAACAGATGCAGAAGGAAAGAGAGAAGAAAGGAATAAAGAGGAAAAGTATGAGCATGGGTGGAGGTTCCGCAGGAAGGAGCTTCCCAACTAGATTTAATCGAGGAGCAGTGTCCCTGCCAGGAAGGAACACTGGGTTTAAGCGACCAATGAGTGTGAGTGTGAGCCAGGGCGGCCAGAAGTCAAGAATGTCCTATTCCAACCAGTCTCGACCCCCATTGCCAGCCTGTAACATATGTGGAAGGAATCACACTGGGGAGTGTAAAGGAAAGCCAGTAACCTGCTTTAAGTGTGGGCAAGTGGGCCACTATTCTCACAAATGCCCTTCGTCAGCCCCTGCCGTCATTCCAACCACCACTTGTCATCAGTGCGGACGCCCAGGTCATTGGAAGAGAGAATGCCCAATGAACAAACCAGCAGCTTCGGGAGCAAGCAGGGCTGCTTCTAATAAGCCACCTACTGCGAGGACTTTCAACATGACAGTCCAGGATGCTATGAAAGATTCAGATGTGATAGCAGGTACCCTTTCTCTAAATTCAGTCAGTGCAAATGTTTTATTTGATTCGGGAGCAACTAAATCTTTTATATCAAGGGACTTTGCGCGTAAGTTAAGACTTAAGGCTAAACCCTTGATAGAACCCTTACAAGTAGAAATAGCCAATCATGAAATTATTCCTGTTAACCAGATTCACCCCGCCTGTGAGATAGGCATAGGGGAGCAATCTTTCAGTGTTGATCTGATTCCTTTTAAATTAGGGGAGTTTGATGTGATTTTGGGAATGGACTGGCTATCTAGCAACGATGCTCAGATAGACTGTAAAGGGAAGAAAGTTAAGTTAAATGTCCCAGGGAAGAAAGAAGTTATATTTAGAGGAAAGAGGCAGACGCAGAAATTTTTGACTATGGCCCAGGCCAAAAGGATGCTACGAAAAGGAAGTGAGGCTTACCTAGCCTATGTGGTGGACACGCAGAAGGAGGTGCCCAACTTACAAGATATTCCAGTAGTCAACGAATTTGAAGATGTATTCCCACAAGACCTTCCGGGATTACCACCCGATAGAGTGATTGAATTTGCTATTGAGTTGGCCCCAGGGACGGCGCCAGTTTCAAAAGCACCTTACCGGTTAGCCCCGTTAGAAATGAAGGAATTAGCTATCCAATTGCAGGAACTCTTGGATAAGGGTATGATAAGACCCAGTGTGTCTCCGTGGGGAGCACCAGTTTTATTTGTTAAGAAGAAAGATGGGAGCATGAGGTTGTGCATCGACTATAGAGAGTTGAACAAGCTAACCATAAAGAACAGGTACCCATTACCTAGAATAGACGATCTGTTCGACCAGCTAAAGGATGCTGTTTATTTTTCCAAGATCGACCTGAGAACTGGATATCACCAACTAAAGATTAAACCCGAAGATATTTCCAAGACAGCGTTCCGTACCAGGTATGGGCATTATGAGTTCTTGGTAATGTCCTTTGGATTAACCAACGCCCCAGCGGCTTTCATGGATTTAATGAATAGAGTATTTAAGAAGTACTTGGACAAGTGTGTGATAGTTTTTATCGATGATATTTTGATCTACTCAAGGACTGAGGCAGAACATGCAGAGCATTTGAGGATAGCTCTAGGAATACTCAGAGAGGAGCAGTTATATGCCAAATTCTCGAAGTGTGAATTCTGGCGGAATGAAGTACAGTTTTTAGGACATGTGATCAATAAAGAAGGAGTATTGGTCGACCCCTCCAAGATAGAGGCGGTCTCAAATTGGGAAAGGCCAACCACACCCACAGAGGTAAGGAGTTTCATAGGATTGGCCGGCTACTATCGTAGATTCGTACAGGACTTTGCGAAGATCGCAGCCCCTTTGACACGACTTACTCGTAAGACAGAGAAGTTTGAATGGACGGAGGAATGCGAGAACAGTTTTCAGGAATTAAAGAAAAGGTTGATAACGGCTCCGGTATTGGCATTGCCGGACGGAAAAGGAGATTTTGTGATATATAGTGACGCGTCGCACAAAGGATTAGGATGTGTGCTTATGCAGCACGGTAAAGTTATTGCGTATGCGTCGAGACAACTGAAGGAATACGAGGTTAGATATCCTACTCATGACCTTGAGCTCGCGGCAATAGTATTTGCTTTAAAAATTTGGAGGCACTACTTGTATGGAGAGAAGTGCGAGATTTTCACAGACCATAAGAGCCTCAAGTACATATTTACGCAGAAAGAGCTCAACATGCGCCAGAGGAGATGGTTAGAACTAATCAAGGACTATGATTGTGAGATTCTCTATCATCCAGGGAAAGCCAATGTGGTGGCTGATGCCCTTAGTAGAAAGGAAAGACTCAGAATGATAACGACTTCGGAAGAGTTGATAAGGGATTTTGAGAAAATGGAAATAGAAGTAAAGGTAACCGGAACCGGAACTGAAAAGCTTTTTGAGATCTCAATGCAGCCAGAGTTATTGGAAAAGATCAGATTGTGCCAGGAGAAAATAATGAATGAAGGCAGAGAGTCAATGACTGGAGAGGAGATCCATACTGAGAAAGATGATAAAGGGATAATGAGGTACTCCTACCGAATTTGGGTTCCGAATGTTCAAGAACTTAAAGATGAGATTTTGGATGAAAGCCATAATTCAAGGTATTCCATTCACCCAGGAAGTACCAAGATGTATAGGGATTTGAAGGAATATTACTGGTGGCCCAACATGAAGAGGGACGTAGCAGAATGGGTAAGCAAGTGTTTGACTTGCCAAAGAGTAAAGGCGGAGCACCAGAGACCCAGTGGACTTTTACGACCCCTGGAGATTCCCGAATGGAAATGGGAACAGATAGCGATGGATTTTGTTGTAGGCTTGCCAAGGACGAAAGCCAATCACGACGCCATTTGGGTAATTATAGACCGACTGACAAAGTCAGCTCATTTCATTCCTATCAATGAGAGATACACAGTCGATAGACTGGTGGACATTTACCTTAAGGAAATAGTGACGCGACATGGAGTCCCAGCGTCCATTGTCTCAGACCGAGACCCCAGGTTCAACTCCAGATTTTGGAGGAGCTTTCAGGAATGTGCGGGGACCAAGTTAAATATGAGTACCGCGTACCATCCCCAAACGGATGGACAGAGTGAAAGGACCATCCAGACACTAGAGGATATGTTGAGAGTCTGTGCAATAGACTTTAAAGGAAGTTGGGATGATCACTTGCCGTTGATCGAGTTTTCTTATAATAATAGCTTTCATGCTAGCATCGGAATGCCGCCTTATGAGGCTCTGTACGGAAGAAGGTGTCGATCTCCCTTATACTGGGATGAAGTAGGAGAGCGGAAGATGCTCGGACCCGAAGTGGTCCAAAGGACCAAAGATATAGTGGATCTTATCAGAGGGCGACTTGTAGCAGCCCAAGACAGACAAAAGAAATACGCAGACCTAGCCCGAAAGGACAAGGAATATGAAGTAGGGGACTTAGTACTGTTGAAAGTATCCCCTTGGAAGGGATTAATGAGGTTCGGAAAGAAAGGAAAACTAAGCCCAAGATACATTGGACCTTTTGAGATATTAAGACGGATTGGAAAGTTAGCTTACGAGCTAGCCCTACCCCCTAATTTGCAACAAGTTCATAACGTGTTCCATGTGTCAATGCTAAGGAGGTATCATCGGGATGCCAGGCACATAGTGGAGTACGAGCAGGTGGATATGCAGCCAGATCTAACTTACGTGGAGAAGCCAGTAAGGATTATGGATAAGAAGGAGCAGGTGCTTCGGAACAAAGTGATCAAGCTAGTCAGAGTACTATGGCAGAATCATAATGTGGAAGAATCAACTTGGGAACTAGAGAGCACAATGCTAGAAAAGTACCCCCATTTATTTTCTGTTTGATTCCGGGACGGAATCCTTTTAAGGAGGGGAGACTGTAATAACCCCAAAATTTTCAACTTTTTGTAACCCTTGTGAATAGTGTTTTAGCTGAATGAAGAAACTTTTCATGCCACACTATGTAGGGGTTCTGTTATGGATATTCTGGGATATTATTAGTACTCTATGAAGTATATAAGTGTATGTAAAGATCGTCAGAATCCAATTCCGAACACTTTGGTTTTTCCCGGAAATCCACAAGATACGGAGAGAATTGAGTATAAGGTAACAGGATAAAAAGGATTTAAATTAAAGGATTATAATAGAGGATCATAAAAAGGAATATAATGTATTGAGAAAGGTTAAGGGAACCTAAGTAATAAGATCCCGGGTATGATCCTTCAAACGATAAACGAGAACGAAAGTTAAGCAAACCGTATAACAGATCAGCGGTCATTAGGCAAACGATTAGGAAGTTAATCAAAGGGATTAGGGGGAATGATGTCATCCAACCAATAGAAAGAGGACAAGGAAGGGAGGATGACATCATGAGGATGACATAAGCATGACATGGGAAGGAAGGAGGTGTGGTAGCTTTGTAACCACACAATTTCAAGGGCAAGAAAGTAATTGACTAAATCAAATACAAAACAAGTCAACCAAGCCAAGTAAAAATCATTCTCATCAAAAATCAAAAGCAACCAAGGCATGAGTTCTTCATTTGCTCTCGGCTTTTAGCATTTTTAAAGGCATAGAATTTCAAAACTCAAGATCCAAGCCTCCTAAATTGGTAAGATAATTCCCTAATCATCTTCATGCTTAGTTAGGACTATATCATGAGTTTAAGCCATTAATTCTTTCTCAATCTTCTTCATTTAATCAAAGAAGAAGACAATGAATAGTGTTTTCAAGTTTTTAACTTGAACTTTTTCTTGTTTTTCTTGAAGATCCAAGCATTCTTAAGACTTCTCAAAGCTTCTTAAGGCTTCCTAGCTCCACCCACCACTTCAAGGAAGGTATACCATCTCCAAACCCTAGATTCCTATATATTATAAGATGATTTTGATTAGTGGGTTGATATTGTAGTTTGTTGTTATGATTTAGAGTTTGGGATTTGGAATGGTAGTGAAATGGAATGGTAATTGTTGTGGTTTTGATTTAAAGGAACTTAAGTATGATTAAAGTTAAGTTTAAGCATAAGTATGAATGATTAAATTGAATTGGTTGGGGTTGTTATGATGTGATAAGGATGGATGTTTGTTGTGTGTTGGATTTGAGGTTGGTTTGTGGTTGGTTTTGTATGGTTTAAAATTGGGAAATCGCGTAAACATAGCCGTCGTAACGTCCGATTTTCTTTGGACTGTTTTTGTGCATAGCATTAGGACCCGAGAACCCCCTGCTAGATTATGACCACTGCCATTTTTAGATAGCTCATGTTACGAGCTTCGTTTTGATATGTAGTTCAGTTCGATTCCGATGCACGGTTTAGGAGAAACGACCGTTTCAAGGTAACGGCGTTTCGCGAACGAAACTTTTTCCCTCGCCTTACTTTGAAACATAGGTTAAAGACTAAAAAGGGTTAATTAATGTATGAAACATTTATGGTAAGTGTGTTAGGTAGTTGGTAAGACACTCGCGAAGGAATCGCTTTAAAACTCGTAAAGGTTAAATTATTAAAAATGGTGGAGCCGAGGGTACCCGAGTGACTTAAGCGAATCGGTGAGCGCAAAACAAGCGTTAGAGTCTAAGTTAGTTAAAGTATAGATTTACAAGTGATTTTGGTTTAATTCCAACTTACTTGTTGTTTATAGGTTACCAGACTCGTCCCGAGCCTTTCTCACCCCCAAGTCGCTCAGGCAAGTATTCTATCCGTTATACTGTTGTTGTGATGTATACATTTGTATATGCATGATCTTGCGATAAATGCATATTGGTTATTTAGCAAATTCTTGCGATATATTGTAGCATGTGATATGGTATATATGCAGTGCCTGTTTCATATTCATGAAATATATATCTGTTGGTTCAGTTGATAATACCTATGTTAGAGGATAGCGGTAACTTGCATATACCCTTAGTATAGGGACCCAATGGTGAAAATATTTTCTAAAACCGGGAGTCGAGGATCCCGAGTAGATTTTTGTATATATGGATATGGATATATATATATATATATTTATATATATATATGGTTATAGTTTTTCCAAACTATTAATCGAATAAGGTTTATTCGATAACTTTAAACTTTATTTTATTATTGAATATTATTTCGAATATTATTCGAAGGCGTATGACTCCTTTTGTTTATTTATCTGAATATTACTTGAATATTCATCGGAGGGCTTATGACTCTTTTATATTATTTATTGAATATTATTTGAATATTCATTCGAAGGCTTATGACTCAGTTTATATTATTTAATGAATATTATTTGAATATTCATTTGAGGATCTATGACTCCGATTATTTGTCGAGGTATATTCTTTATTTTATTAAAGAATAAGGTGTCAATAATCAAACTTATTTTCGATTATTCAAATAAAGATAGTACTTTCATATAAGTATATCTTTGGTTATTTAATACTCGTTTCAAGTATAAGTTTTAATACTTCTACTTCAATTATTTTATAAAGATTATTCTTTATGAGAATATTATTTAAATATTAACATTCAGTCATTTTCTAAATATTCTGGGGACTGATTTACTTCATTAAATCAGTTTTACTCCAAACACTCTTTAAAGTGTTTTCGAGTCTTTAAAATGATTTTCAAAAGTTAGAGCGGATCCCAAAACTATTTTTATATTTAAGATCTTCCTTTTAAAAAGGGGATTTAAATACTCGCTCAAAACATGGGGGATCCAGCTCGGTGGTGTGTTTTATATTCGCAACAAGGTTGCTGTCTTGGTAAAAGAGTTTTTGATTACTTACCCAATATTCGGGAAGTAAAATTCTTGGAACAAGTTAATCCATTAACAGGCATCGCCTGGGAAATATCGGTGAGTTTTCCTTTCCAACTAGATACGACTTCTTGTTGGAGCCGTATCAACAAGTTTCTACTTGGGGAAAGGGGGAAACGAGCTTTACGTTTCAGAGTCATGGATTTCATCTGAACTAGGAGTGGCGTAAGTGGTCGAGTAGCGCCGGCCCAGCCTTATTATATTGGCCCAAATGGCCTGGAAGTTCCGCTAAGGCGGTCCATTCCTTAGGAGTTCAGTGTTCGGTTGACAAGTAAATCCGACAGGTTCTCCTCTACATGTAGAAAATGGTGGGGTTGTACTACTACGACTGATCATCGTAAGTGGTCTTCCTGGCGCGGTAAACTCCCGTAATGAGTTCATCATCCATTTGGATAATTCTGCAACACTACCCATAGCATTTCGATCGAAAGGCTACTAATGGGTGGTTGCCGAAGCATTGACAGGGTCAAACATTTTTATTGGTGTATCCATTGAATGAAGTATCTCGTAACTTCATCTCTTTTCAAAATATTTCAAAGATCAAATATTTTCAAGTTTTATTTGTGGTCTCATCTATGGGATGACCTCGTGAATCTTATAATACTTTGAACGGTGATAGTTCAAGTAGCTTTATAAATGATATAAGTGTGGGGAAGTATTGGTAACTTCATTCCTTGTTTTTACTTATATCTAGTAAGTAATTATCTTACACACGATAAAGATTCTAGTAAGTATCCATTTAGATACTTGTATTATTGTTATCACTACATATTATCTTGCGAGCTGTAAGGCTCACTCTTGCTTTATTTCTTCATCACACAACAACAGTTAGGAGAGATGGCCAGACTCCAGCAGACCCAGCGCAAGCGCGTGGGAAGCGTCCCGCGTCTTCCCGATGATGTTGTAGCTGCTATAGCTGCAGAGGTAGATCCATTGTAGTTCAGACCATCTACTTTTGAGAATCAAATTATGTATAATTATAACTTGTGGCAGATAATGGCAATTAACTGTAAATTATCAAGTAATCATTTTGGGTTGTAATAATTTTAAATTGTGGATTCAAAGACTTGTACTTATTTCAATTTCATCTCTGAGACTATAATGGGTTGTGGTGTGTGTTAGTGTGGGGTCACAGCATGAGGTTATTTATTATTAATTAAGTGAAGTGATATTGTGGAAAGAAAGACCGTGACAACCCGGATCCCCGACCCCGGATCTGGGGGTGTTACAGAAATGGTATCAGAGCTAAGCGTTATAAACCTCAGAGATGATGCGACGATATAATAATAAACTCACAAAGATAATAAGAACTCTTGCCAAGTTCATGGTCGGACTACTTAAAGTAGTGCTGACAGTTAAAACCCTTACGGGAACCCTTATAAGTATCATGATAGTAACTTAGCTCGTTTAATGTGTAGGCGCCTGAGATAGAGGACCCTGAGATGTTCGAGCGTGAGCATGATGAGGCATTGCTAGATGTTGAGGATCAAGAGGAGCCTGAGATGGAGGAGGATGAGGAGGACCCCTCAGAGGAGCCTGAGACGGAGGTCATTGCTGTTTCAGATGAGGAGGACCCCTCAGAGGAGTCAGAGACAGAGGTTATTGCTATTCCAGATGAGGAGGACCCGGATGAGGTCCCAGTAGCTGAGGAGCGTGTTGGACCTATGGTAGTGTATGCTGGTATCCCTTTACCCACACTTCCGGTGGTCAGAGCCCCTACCCCTCCACCACTATCTTGGATTCCTGATGATGACAGCTCAGAGACCCATACTTCCGAGCCTAGGCAGACCGAGGAGGCACCCTCAGCGGCTCCGGATTCACCACCTCTTGACCCTGCCCACAGGCAGTCTTCGTTAGCTCATGGATATGTTCAGGATGTATTGAGGACCCGAGTGGCTGTTGCCGAGGGCCGACTAGATGAGGCCAGGAGGGAGTTGGATGCAGAGAGGGCGGGTAGGCATACCCGAGCTTATGAGACTAGGGCTTCTATACCCCGATCCTTGAGGAGGGAGCTTACGGGGATAGAGCTCACAGCCCGAGCGAGGCTCAGATCGCTCCAGGGGGACAGGCATGGTAGGATCTCCAGGCGGCAGGCCGACTATATCTTCCGTCGTGCGATGGAAAGGGTTTGGGAGCTGACCCGCTCCGGTGTGTGATTCAGGATTGACGATGGAATAGTCTAGTTGTCTAGTTAGCCGAGGCCTTAGTAAGAGCCAATTTTCCGGGATAGTTGACTTGTATATAGCATCCCTTTTTCTGACTAGACAGATAGACTCTTGTGTATCACTTTTGGGACAGATGACTGTAGCACTGTTGTACTTTTGACCAGATCAAACTATGTATTCTCGCATTATGTATATATTTGTTTCCTTTCGGTTCAGTTCCATAGTGACGGGATCACTGTTTTTATCATTATTATTACTGCACTTCGTATTAGAACTTTCTTAAAATAATAGAATTGCGATATACGTTTGCCCCATTATAAGAGCTGTGCAAGGCACAATGTTGTATATGATTGTGACCTAACGTTGAATTTTCCCAATGATTGTTTTTATTATTATCAGAATCATGCCGCCAAGAAAGATTGGAACTAGGGCGAACCCTAGATCTGAGGACCAGGGAAGCCATAATCAGGACAATAGAAACCAAGAACACAGTGAAGAGGAAGATGAGGATTATGTGGAACAGGATGACTCCCTGTATGAAGAGGAAGAGGAAACATATGATGTTGATGGATTTGAGATAGAGGCTGAAGAAGGAGAAACCGAGGTTGAGCAACCAGTACCAAACCCAGGCATGGATCCCATGAGCCAGTTCATGCAACTCCTAAGGCAGAATTTGGAACGTCAACCCAACCCACCCCCTCAAGGAAGTAACAATGTTGTGGCAAACTCTTTCAGGGCTTTTAAGTCCCTTAAGCCCCCTGAGTTCCACGGATCAGCCGACCCAGTTGAGGCAAGGGCATGGTTAAAGGAGATGGAGAAATCTTTTGAGATTTTGAGTATCGATGAGGCACAGAAAACTGTATTTGCTACCTACCTTCTGAAAGGAGAAGCTAACTACTGGTGGGAGGCCAAGAAAAACATTGAGACAGATGCTATTATAACCTGGGAGAGATTTAGTCAGTTGTTTCTGGGAAAGTATTTCCCGAGGTTTATGGAAAACCAGATGGAGCTCAAGTTCTTGGAGCTAAAGCAGAATAACTTGTCTGTAGCAGAGTACGAAGCGAAATTTACTGAGTTATCAAGGTTTGTGCCGGAGTTTGTGAGCACCGAGGAAAAGAAAGCTAGGAGGTTTCAGCAGGGACTGAAACCATGGATTCAGAATAGGGTGGCAATCCTTGAGCTTACGGACTATGCCACTCTGGTGCAAAAGGCAACGATTGTAGAAGTTGGAAGTGAACAGATGCAGAAGGAAAGAGAGAAGAAAGGAATAAAGAGGAAAAGTATGAGCATGGGTGGAGGTTCCGCAGGAAGGAGCTTCCCAACTAGATTTAATCGAGGAGCAGTGTCCCTGCCAGGAAGGAACACTGGGTTTAAGCGACCAATGAGTGTGAGTGTGAGCCAGGGCGGCCAGAAGTCAAGAATGTCCTATTCCAACCAGTCTCGACCCCCATTGCCAGCCTGTAACATATGTGGAAGGAATCACACTGGGGAGTGTAAAGGAAAGCCAGTAACCTGCTTTAAGTGTGGGCATGTGGGCCACTATTCTCACAAATGCCCTTCGTCAGCCCCTGCCGTCATTCCAACCACCACTTGTCATCAGTGCGGACGCCCAGGTCATTGGAAGAGAGAATGCCCAATGAACAAACCAGCAGCTTCGGGAGCAAGCAGGGCTGCTTCTAATAAGCCACCTACTGCGAGGACTTTCAACATGACAGTCCAGGATGCTATGAAAGATTCAGACGTGATAGCAGGTACCCTTTCTCTAAATTCAGTCAGTGCAAATGTTTTATTTGATTCGGGAGCAACTAAATCTTTTATATCAAGGGACTTTGCGCGTAAGTTAAGACTTAAGGCTAAACCCTTGATAGAACCCTTACAAGTAGAAATAGCCAATCATGAAATTATTCCTGTTAACCAGATTCACCCCGCCTGTGAGATAGGCATAGGGGAGCAATCTTTCAGTGTTGATCTGATTCCTTTTAAATTAGGGGAGTTTGATGTGATTTTGGGAATGGACTGGCTATCTAGCAACGATGCTCAGATAGACTGTAAAGGGAAGAAAGTTAAGTTAAATGTCCCAGGGAAGAAAGAAGTTATATTTAGAGGAAAGAGGCAGACGCAGAAATTTTTGACTATGGCCCAGGCCAAAAGGATGCTACGAAAAGGAAGTGAGGCTTACCTAGCCTATGTGGTGGACACGCAGAAGGAGGTGCCCAACTTACAAGATATTCCAGTAGTCAACGAATTTGAAGATGTATTCCCACAAGACCTTCCGGGATTACCACCCGATAGAGTGATTGAATTTGCTATTGAGTTGGCCCCAGGGACGGCGCCAGTTTCAAAAGCACCTTACCGGTTAGACCCGTTAGAAATGAAGGAATTAGCTATCCAATTACAGGAACTCTTGGATAAGGGTATGATAAGACCCAGTGTGTCTCCGTGGGGAGCACCAGTTTTATTTGTTAAGAAGAAAGATGGGAGCATGAGGTTGTGCATCGACTATAGAGAGTTGAACAAGCTAACCATAAAGAACAGGTACCCATTACCTAGAATAGACGATCTGTTCGACCAGCTAAAGGATGCTGTTTATTTTTCCAAGATCGACCTGAGAACTGGATATCACCAACTAAAGATTAAACCCGAAGATATTTCCAAGACAGCGTTCCGTACCAGGTATGGGCATTATGAGTTCTTGGTAATGTCCTTTGGATTAACCAACGCCCCAGCGGCTTTCATGGATTTAATGAATAGAGTATTTAAGAAGTACTTGGACAAGTGTGTGATAGTTTTTATCGATGATATTTTGATCTACTCAAGGACTGAGGCAGAACATGCAGAGCATTTGAGGATAGCTCTAGGAATACTCAGAGAGGAGCAGTTATATGCCAAATTCTCGAAGTGTGAATTCTGGCGGAATGAAGTACAGTTTTTAGGACATGTGATCAATAAAGAAGGAGTATTGGTCGACCCCTCCAAGATAGAGGCGGTCTCAAATTGGGAAAGGCCAACCACACCCACAGAGGTAAGGAGTTTCATAGGATTGGCCGGCTACTATCGTAGATTCGTACAGGACTTTGCGAAGATCGCAGCCCCTTTGACACGACTTACTCGTAAGACAGAGAAGTTTGAATGGACGGAGGAATGCGAGAACAGTTTTCAGGAATTAAAGAAAAGGTTGATAACGGCTCCGGTATTGGCATTGCCGGACGGAAAAGGAGATTTTGTGATATATAGTGACGCGTCGCACAAAGGATTAGGATGTGTGCTTATGCAGCACGGTAAAGTTATTGCGTATGCGTCGAGACAACTGAAGGAATACGAGGTTAGATATCCTACTCATGACCTTGAGCTCGCGGCAATAGTATTTGCTTTAAAAATTTGGAGGCACTACTTGTATGGAGAGAAATGCGAGATTTTCACAGACCATAAGAGCCTCAAGTACATATTTACGCAGAAAGAGCTCAACATGCGCCAGAGGAGATGGTTAGAACTAATCAAGGACTATGATTGTGAGATTCTCTATCATCCAGGGAAAGCCAATGTGGTGGCTGATGCCCTTAGTAGAAAGGAAAGACTCAGAATGATAACGACTTCGGAAGAGTTGATAAGGGATTTTGAGAAAATGGAAATAGAAGTAAAGGTAACCGGAACCGGAACTGAAAAGCTTTTTGAGATCTCAATGCAGCCAGAGTTATTGGAAAAGATCAGATTGTGCCAGGAGAAAATAATGAATGAAGGCAGAGAGTCAATGACTGGAGAGGAGATCCATACTGAGAAAGATGATAAAGGGATAATGAGGTACTCCTACCGAATTTGGGTTCCGAATGTTCAAGAACTTAAAGATGAGATTTTGGATGAAAGCCATAATTCAAGGTATTCCATTCACCCAGGAAGTACCAAGATGTATAGGGATTTGAAGGAATATTACTGGTGGCCCAACATGAAGAGGGACGTAGCAGAATGGGTAAGCAAGTGTTTGACTTGCCAAAGAGTAAAGGCGGAGCACCAGAGACCCAGTGGACTTTTACGACCCCTGGAGATTCCCGAATGGAAATGGGAACAGATAGCGATGGATTTTGTTGTAGGCTTGCCAAGGACGAAAGCCAATCACGACGCCATTTGGGTAATTATAGACCGACTGACAAAGTCAGCTCATTTCATTCCTATCAATGAGAGATACACAGTCGATAGACTGGTGGACATTTACCTTAAGGAAATAGTGACGCGACATGGAGTCCCAGCGTCCATTATCTCAGACCGAGACCCCAGGTTCAACTCCAGATTTTGGAGGAGCTTTCAGGAATGTGCGGGGACCAAGTTAAATATGAGTACCGCGTACCATCCCCAAACGGATGGACAGAGTGAAAGGACCATCCAGACACTAGAGGATATGTTGAGAGTCTGTGCAATAGACTTTAAAGGAAGTTGGGATGATCACTTGCCGTTGATCGAGTTTTCTTATAATAATAGCTTTCATGCTAGCATCGGAATGCCGCCTTATGAGGCTCTGTATGGAAGAAGGTGTCGATCTCCCTTATACTGGGATGAAGTAGGAGAGCGGAAGATGCTCGGACCCGAAGTGGTCCAAAGGACCAAAGATATAGTGGATCTTATCAGAGGGCGACTTGTAGCAGCCCAAGACAGACAAAAGAAATACGCAGACCTAGCCCGAAAGGACAAGGAATATGAAGTAGGGGACTTAGTACTGTTGAAAGTATCCCCTTGGAAGGGATTAATGAGGTTCGGAAAGAAAGGAAAACTAAGCCCAAGATACATTGGACCTTTTGAGATATTAAGACGGATTGGAAAGTTAGCTTACGAGCTAGCCCTACCCCCTAATTTGCAACAAGTTCATAACGTGTTCCATGTGTCAATGCTAAGGAGGTATCATCGGGATGCCAGGCACATAGTGGAGTACGAGCAGGTGGATATGCAGCCAGATCTAACTTACGTGGAGAAGCCAGTAAGGATTATGGATAAGAAGGAGCAGGTGCTTCGGAACAAAGTGATCAAGCTAGTCAGAGTACTATGGCAGAATCATAATGTGGAAGAATCAACTTGGGAACTAGAGAGCACAATGCTAGAAAAGTACCCCCATTTATTTTCTGTTTGATTCCGGGACGGAATCCTTTTAAGGAGGGGAGACTGTAATAACCCCAAAATTTTCAACTTTTTGTAACCCTTGTGAATAGTGTTTTAGCTGAATGAAGAAACTTTTCATGCCACACTATGTAGGGGTTCTGTTATGGATATTCTGGGATATTATTAGTACTCTATGAAGTATATAAGTGTATGTAAAGATCGTCAGAATCCAATTCCGAACACTTTGGTTTTTCCCGGAAATCCACAAGATACGGAGAGAATTGAGTATAAGGTAACAGGATAAAAAGGATTTAAATTAAAGGATTATAATAGAGGATCATAAAAAGGAATATAATGTATTGAGAAAGGTTAAGGGAACCTAAGTAATAAGATCCCGGGTATGATCCTTCAAACGATAAACGAGAACGAAAGTTAAGCAAACCGTATAACAGATCAGCGGTCATTAGGCAAACGATTAGGAAGTTAATCAAAGGGATTAGGGGGAATGATGTCATCCAACCAATAGAAAGAGGACAAGGAAGGGAGGATGACATCATGAGGATGACATAAGCATGACATGGGAAGGAAGGAGGTGTGGTAGCTTTGTAACCACACAATTTCAAGGGCAAGAAAGTAATTGACTAAATCAAATACAAAACAAGTCAACCAAGCCAAGTAAAAATCATTCTCATCAAAAATCAAAAGCAACCAAGGCATGAGTTCTTCATTTGCTCTCGGCTTTTAGCATTTTTAAAGGCATAGAATTTCAAAACTCAAGATCCAAGCCTCCTAAATTGGTAAGATAATTCCCTAATCATCTTCATGCTTAGTTAGGACTATATCATGAGTTTAAGCCATTAATTCTTTCTCAATCTTCTTCATTTAATCAAAGAAGACAATGAATAGTGTTTTCAAGTTTTTTACTTGAACTTTTTCTTGTTTTTCTTGAAGATCCAAGCATTCTTAAGACTTCTCAAAGCTTCTTAAGGCTTCCTAGCTCCACCCACCACTTCAAGGAAGGTATACCATCTCCAAACCCTAGATTCCTATATATTATAAGATGATTTTGATTAGTGGGTTGATATTGTAGTTTGTTGTTATGATTTAGAGTTTGGGATTTGGAATGGTAGTGAAATGGAATGGTAATTGTTGTGGTTTTGATTTAAAGGAACTTAAGTATGATTAAAGTTAAGTTTAAGCATAAGTATGAATGATTAAATTGAATTGGTTGGGGTTGTTATGATGTGATAAGGATGGATGTTTGTTGTGTGTTGGATTTGAGGTTGGTTTGTGGTTGGTTTTGTATGGTTTAAAATTGGGAAATCGCGTAAACATAGCCGTCGTAACGTCCGATTTTCTTTGGACTGTTTTTGTGCATAGCATTAGGACCCGAGAACCCCCTGATAGATTATGACCACTGCCATGTTTAGATAGCTCATGTTACGAGCTTCGTTTTGATATGTAGTTCGTTCGATTCCGATGCACGGTTTAGGAGAAACGACCGTTTCAGGTAACGGCGTTTCGCGAACGAAACTTTTTCCCTCGCCTTACTTTGAAACATAGGTTAAAGACCAAAAAGGGTTAATTAATGTATGTAACATTTATGGTAAGTGTGTTAGGCAGTTGGTAAGACACTCGCGAAGGAATCGCTTTAAAACTCGTAAAGGTTAAATTATTAAAAATAGTGGAGCCGAGGGTACCCGAGTGACTTAAGCGAATCGGTGAGCGCAAAACAAGCGTTAGAGTCTAAGTTAGTTAAAGTATAGATTTACAAGTGATTTTGGTTTAATTCCAACTTACTTGTTGTTTATAGGTTACCAGACTCGTCCCGAGCCTTTCTCACCCCCAAGTCGCTCAGGCAAGTATTCTATCCGTTATACTGTTGTTGTGATGTATACATTTGTATATGCATGATCTTGCGATAAATGCATATTGGTTATTTAGCAAATTCTTGCGATATATTGTAGCATGTGATATGGTATATATGCGTGCCTGTTTCATATTCATGAAATATATATCTGTTGGTTCAGTTGATAATACCTATGCTAGAGGATAGCGGTAACTTGCATATACCCTTAGTATAGGGACCCAAAGGTGAAAATATTTTCTAAAACCGGGAGTCGAGGATCCCGAGTAGATTTTTGTATATATGGATATGGATATATATATATATATATATATTTATATATATATATGGTTATAGTTTTTCCAAACTATTAATCGAATAAGGTTTATTCGATAACTTTAAACTTTATTTTATTATTGAATATTATTTCGAATATTATTCGAAGGCGTATGACTCCTTTTGTTTATTTATCTGAATATTACTTGAATATTCATCGAAGGGCTTATGACTCTTTTATATTATTTATTAAATATTATTTGAATATTCATTCGAAGGCTTATGACTCAGTTTATATTATTTAATGAATATTATTTGAATATTCATTTGAGGATCTATGACTCCGATTATTTGTCGAGGTATATTCTTTATTTTATTAAAGAATAAGGTGTCAATAATCAAACTTATTTTCGATTATTCAAATAAAGATAGTACTTTCATATAAGTATATCTTTGGTTATTTAATACTCGTTTCAAGTATAAGTTTTAATACTTCTACTTCAATTATTTTTATAAAGATTATTCTTTATGAGAATATTATTTAAATATTAACATTCAGTCATTTTCTAAATATTCTGGGGACTGATTTACTTCATTAAATCAGTTTTACTCCAAACACTCTTTAAAGTGTTTTCGAGTCTTTAAAATGATTTTCAAAAGTTAGAGCGGATCCCAAAACTATTTTTATATTTAAGATCTTCCTTTTAAAAAGGGGATTTAAATACTCGCTCAAAACATGGGGGATCCAGCTCGGTGGTGTGTTTTATATTCGCAACAAGGTTGCTGTCTTGGTAAAAGAGTTTTTGATTACTTACCCAATATTCGGGAAGTAAAATTCTTGGAACAAGTTAATCCATTAACAGGCATCGCCTGGGAAATATCGGTGAGTTTTCCTTTCCAACTAGATACGACTTCTTGTTGGAGCCGTATCAACAAGTTTCTACTTGGGGAAAGGGGGAAACGAGCTTTACGTTTCAGAGTCATGGATTTCATCTGAACTAGGAGTGGCGTAAGTGGTCGAGTAGCGCCGACCCAGCCTTATTATATTGGCCCAAATGGCCTGGAAGTTCCGCTAAGGCGGTCCATTCCTTAGGAGTTCAGTGTTCGGTTGACAAGTAAATCCGACAGGTTCTCCTCTACATGTAGAAAATGGTGGGGTTGTACTACTACGACTGATCATCGTAAGTGGTCTTCCTGGCGCGGTAAACTCTCGTAATGAGTTCATCATCCATTTGGATAATTCTGCAACACTACCCGTAGCATTTCGATCGAAAGGCTACTAATGGGTGGTTGCCGAAGCATTGACAGGGTCAAACATTTTTATTGGTGTATCCATTGAATGAAGTATCTCGTAACTTCATCTCTTTTCAAAATATTTCAAAGATCAAATATTTTCAAGTTTTATTTGTGGTCTCATCTATGGGATGACCTCGTGAATCTTATAATACTTTGAACGGTGATAGTTCAAGTAGCTTTATAAATGATATAAGTGTGGGGAAGTATTGGTAACTTCATTCCTTGTTTTTACTTATATCTAGTAAGTAATTATCTTACACACGATAAAGATTCTAGTAAGTATCCATTTAGATACTTGTATTATTGTTATCACTACATATTATCTTGCGAGCTGTAAGGCTCACTCTTGCTTTATTTCTTCATCACACAACAACAGTTAGGAGAGATGGCCAGACTCCAGCAGACCCAGCGCAAGCGCGTGGGAAGCGTCCCGCGTCTTCCCGATGATGTTGTAGCTGCTATAGCTGCAGAGGTAGATCCATTGTAGTTCAGACCATCTACTTTTGAGAATCAAATTATGTATAATTATAACTTGTGGCAGATAATGGCAATTAACTGTAAATTATCAAGTAATCATTTTGGGTTGTAATAATTTTAAATTGTGGATTCAAAGACTTGTACTTATTTCAATTTCATCTCTGAGACTATAACGGGTTGTGGTGTGTGTTAGTGTGGGGTCACAGCATGAGGTTATTTATTATTAATTAAGTGAAGTGATATTGTGGAAAGAAAGACCGTGACAACCCGGATCCCCGACCCCGGATCTGGGGGTGTTACAGATCCCAAAACTCATTTTTTTATATTTAAGATCTTCCTTTTTAAGGGGATTTAAATACTCGCTCAAAACCTGAGGGATCCGGCTCTGTGGTGTATTTTATATTCGCAACACGGTTGCAGTTTTGGTAAATGAATTGATTACTTACCCAACGTTCGGGAAGTAAGTCCATCTATTGAGTCGGCATAAGCAACATGGGCTCAGTGGGTGTCCATGATAGTGTAAGCGGCTCAGTGGGAGTCCATCAAATGCATAAGTGGCTGAGTGGCAGTCCAGCATAAGGTCCTATTACGACCAGGGTGATGACCAGTGGGGAATTCGTCCATCTACTAGTAGAAAAGGTTACTTATGGGTATCTTTTCCTGATCAGCAAGATATCTGGTTTATGCCAAATTCTTTTCCTTTCCAAATTTATTGGATATTGCAATTCTGTTCATACTTTACATGACAGAGGTTTTCAGGAAATTGTATAAAGAAGATGTATATGTGGATATATATATATATATATATATATATATATATATATCAGAACTTAATGAAGTATATCATAACTTCATTTCCTTTAATAATATTTCAAAGATTTAATCTATTCAAATCTTGTCTTGTAGTCTCATCTATCTGATGAACTGTTGAAAGCTCATTATACTTTGAACAGTGGTAGTTCAAGCAGCATTTTAAATGATATAAGTATAGTGAAGTATTTGGTAACTTCATCCATTGTTTTTACTTATATCTAGTAAGTAATTATCTCACGCATGATAAAAGATTCTAGTAAGTATCCATTTAGATACTTATATTATTGTTATCACTATATATTATCTTGCGAGCTGTAAGGCTCACTCTTGCTTTATTTCTTCATCACACAACAACAGCTAGGAAAGATGGCCAGACTCCAGCAGACCCAGCGCAAGCGCGTGGGAAGCGTCCCGCGTCTTCCCGATGATGTTGTAGCTGCTATAGCTGCAGAGGTAGATCTATTGTAGATCAGACCATCTACTTTTGAGAATCAATTATGTATAATTATAACTTGTGGCAGATAATGGCAATTAACTGTAAATTTATCAAGTAATCGTTTTGGGTTGTAATAACTTTTAAATTGTGGATTCAAAGACTTGTACTTATTTCAATTTCATCTCTGAGACTATAACGGGTTGTGGTGTGTGTTAGTGTGGGGTCACAGCATAAGGTTATTATTATTAATTAAGTGAAGTGATATGGTGGAAAGAAAGACCGTGACGACCCGGATCCCCGACCCCGGATCTGGGGGTGTTACATGTTATGCATACCCCAGATAATAAAAGGATCATTTACCAAGGACAGAGATAAGATAGGAAGTTCCTTTCAGTGGTGCAAGCGAAGAGATTGTTGCGGCAAGGATGTGAGGCGTACTTGGCTCATGTGGTGGATATGAAGAAAGAGACCCCTATTTTGGATGAGATTCCTATAGTAAGAGAATTCCTTGACGTTTTCCCAGAAGAGTTACCAGGATTGCCACCTGATCGAGAGATAGAGTTTTCCATTGATTTGATACCTGGAGCTGAAGCAGTTTCTAAGGCTCCATACAGGATGGCCCCGATGGAAATGAAAGAATTGGCTAAGCAACTTCAGGAATTATTGGACAAGGGAGTCATTCGACCCAGTGTTTCTCTGTGGGGTGCTCCAGTGCTATTTGTGAAGAAAAAGGATGGAAGTATGAGATTGTGTATTGATTACAAAGAGCTGAACAAGTTGACGATAAAGAATAAGTATCATTTGCCTCGATTCGACGATTTGTTTGATCAGCTTAAGGGAGCATGCTACTTCTCAAAGATTGACTTAAGATCTGGCTACCACAAACTGAAGATAAAGCCTGAAGATATCCCCAAGACCGCATTCAGAACAAGGTATGGCCATTATGAGTTTCTAGTGATGTCGTTTGGATTGACGAATGCGCCAGCGGCTTTCATGGATTTGATGAATAGGGTATATAAAGAGCATCTGGATAAGTTTGTTATTGTATTTATTGATGACATCCTCATATATTCGAAGAATCCAGAAGATCACGCAATGCATCTACAGATTTCCCTTCAAAAATTAAGAGAAAAGCAATTATATGCGAACTTTTCTAAGTGTGAGTTTTGGCTGACGGAAGTATAGTTTCTTGGTCATGTAATAAGTAAGGAAGGTATCAAAGTAGACCAAGTAAAGATTGAAGCTGTATCAAAGTGGGAGCAACCGAAGACACCAACGGAAATAAGGAGTTTTCTTGGATTAGCAGGATATTATCGAAGGTTTGTGAAAGATTTCTCGAAGATTGCGTCCCCATTGACCAAGTTGACCAGGAAGAATAAGAAGTTCGTTTGGACAGAAAAGTGTGAAGAAAGTTTCCAGGAATTAAAACGGAGATTAGTGACGGCTCCAGTGTTAGAATTGCCAAATGAGACGGGAAACTTTGTAATCTATAGTGATGCTTCTTTGAAAGGATCGGGTTGTGTGTTAATGCAGCATGACAAAGTGATTGCTTATGCCTTCAGACAGTTAAAGCCTCACGAGCAGAACTATCCAGTTCATGACCTTGAGTTGGCAGCTATAGTGTTTGCTTTGAAGTTATGGCGTCATTACTTGTATGGAGAAAAATGTGATATTTATACAGATCATAAGAGCCTGAAGTACATATTCACGCAGAAGGATTTAAACATGAGACAGAGAAGGTGGTTGGAATTGATTAAGGACTACGATTGTTCGATTAACTATCAACCAGTTAAAGCCAATGTGGTGGCTGATGCTTTGAGTAGAAAAGAAAGGCTGAATATGGTTAAGATTGCGGAAGAATTAGCACAAGACTTGGAAAGAATGGAGATTGAGGTCCGAGTACCTAGAGAGAATCAAGAGCAACTATATGAAGTTACTTTCTAGCCGGCATTGATGGAAAAGATCAGAAGGTGTCAAGAAGGAGTTATGGAACAAGAGTTGGATACCTTGACGGGAGAAGAGTTGAGTACTCAAAAAGATAGTCAAGGTTTGTATAGATTTTCATCCAGAGTTTGGATTCCTAATGTAACGGAATTGAAGAATGAGGTATTGCAGGAAGCGCATAACTCTAGGTTTTCTATCCACCCTGGTAGTACTAAAATGTATCAAGACTTGAAGAGAAACTTTTGGTGGCCAGGAATGAAGAAGGATATTGCCAGTTGGGTAAATAAGTGTCATGTGTGTCAAACGGTGAAAGCAGAGCATCAACGACCGAGTGGATTGTTACAACCTTTGGAGATTCCCCAATGGAAGTGGGAAGAGATTGCTATGGATTTTGTAGTAGGATTGCCAAGGACGAGATCGAATCATGATGCTATTTGGGTAATTATTGATAGGTTGACTAAGTCGGCATATTTCCTTCCGATTAATGAAAGGTATTCGTTGGAAAGGCTAGTTAAGTTATACTTGGATGAGATAGTTATCAAACATGGAGTGCCTGTGTCTATAGTGTCAGATCGAGACCCGAGATTTAATTCCAGGTTTTGGACTAAATTCCAAGAGTGCCTAAGAACGAAGTTGAATATGAGCACCGCTTATCATCCTCAGACGGACGGCCAAAGTGAAAGAACGATTCAGACCATAGAGGATATGTTGAGGGTCTATGTTTTGGATTTTAAAGGTAATTAGGATGAACACCTACCTTTGATTGAGTTCTCGTATAATAACAGTTACCATGCCAGTATCAGGATGCCGCCTTACGAAGCTTTGTATGGACGTAAGTGTAGATCACCGTTGTATTGGGATGAGGTAGGAGAAAAGAAAGTGTTAGGTCCTGAGTTGGTTCAGCAAACCAGAGATGCCATAGTGTTGATTCGGAAAAGGTTAGAAGCAGCCCGGGATAGACAGAGAAAGTATGCAGATTTGCATAGGAAAGATGTGGACTTCGAAATAGGAGCTTTGGTGTTACTAAAAGTATCACCTTGGAAAGGGTTTGTACGATTTGGTCAAAAGAGTAAACTTAGCCCTAGAATTATAGGACCCTTTGAGGTTTTGAAGAGAGTAGGAAAGGTTGCCTATGAGATAGCGTTACCACCGCAGTGGCAGCACATTCATAATGTGTTCCACGTGTCTATGTTGAAACCCTATGTCCCTAATTCGAATCAAGTCATAAAATATGAACCGATTGAGCTTCAGCCAGATTTGTCCTATGTGGAACAATCGATTCAAATCCTAGACCGTAAAGAACGAGTCCTTAGGAATAAGTTGATTCTTATAGTAAAAGTTTTGTGGAGAAATCCTCGAGTAGAAGAGTCTACTTGGGAATTAGAGTCAGACATGTTTGATAAATATCCTCATTTGTTTAGTTAAGCTAGATTCTGGGGACATAATCTTTTTAAGGGGGAAAGGATATAACGACTCGTGTATTTTCTTTTTATTTTAATATTTAAAAGTGTGATAAAGGTTTGAATAATTAAATAAAGGTGTGTTGGTTTTGGCAGCAGTTACTGATTGTTATTTAATTATTTATTTATGATTTGTTGATATGTGGAACTGAATTGTGTGATTTATTAGTGAGTTAGATGATTTTATATCGCTTGTAAAAGTGATTTTATTGTAGTTTTAATTCCATAAATACTTGGATTATTTCTAAAATTGGTTTTATAATTTTATAATTCCAATAATTATTTTTAGGATTTTATAAAATTGAAAAATCAATATTTCATTAATTATTTATTTTTAAATGATTTTCTGAGTGTGTTTATTTGTAAAATCCATATTTAATTCAGGAATTCTTTAAAAATCACGAAACTTATATTTTATTAAGTTCATATTATTCTGAGAATTTTAAAATTATTTTGGAAATTTTCGGGAATCGTTTTACCCACGCGTTGTTTCGTTATTCGTTAAAAAGCGGGTATAAAGCGTACCTTAAAAATTATTTTTAAAATTTTGAAATTTATGATTTAAATAACTTCGGGATATCTGTAACATCTTAAGCCTATTTTGGTGATGTTCTGATTAATATTTATTTATGAATTGTACCCTTAAAAATAGATTAAAATGACGTATCGGGCTTGCAGTCAGTTAAAATAAAAATAAAACGACACGTATCCAACGAAGTTGGACACGTGTCGTGCGTTATTTCAGGAGAGTGAGTAATCAATTAAGGGGGAGATAACCATCAATTCCCTTTGTCTCTCTCGGCTGTGCTCTCGATTGTCTCTCTTTCTCTTCTGTTACTTCTTATTTTTCTTTTCTTTTTCGGCCCGTCTTCTTCCTTCCTCCTTCGGCTGTTCTTGCCCTGTGTTTCACCGTCGTTTTCCGGCTTGTTTTCCGGTAAGCCGCCGCTGTTTTTCAGTTTGGCTTGGTTCAATTTTTTTTGTTCAGTTGATATGCATATATATACTTGTGTATATGTGTGTGCTCTGTGTATACTTGTGTGTGTGTGCTAGTGTTTGTGTGTGTGTGTTGTGGTGGTGCGTGGCCGCTTGTCTGCGATGTTGTGTGTTCTGTTGGGATGGTTCCTTGCTGGGCTTGACCTGTTTGCAGTTGGGCCTGTTAAACTTGGGCCTGGTTGTTGATGGTGGGCCTCTAATAGTGAGGCTAGTTGTGTGCAGTAGGACTTGAGTATTTGGGCCTTTTGTTGGGCCTGTTTACGCATATTGGTTATTGTAAATTGATTTTTATTTTATCTAATTTTCTGCAGGGAAATAAATGAGTATCATTCGTGAAATAAAAATTTTCGTTGCGGGAAAAATAATATTATTCGGTATAATTTATTTGGGAACCCGTATTATATCGGGTGCCAATAAATTGTGTCGCCGTTGACGATGAACTTCGGTGAGTCAACGGTGGATGGTGATGACGATGTTCTGAGTCCTAAATAATTAATTTCGGACCTAAATAAATAAATAGAATAATTATGTAAAGTATTTTCGGACGTAAATAATTAATTTTGAATAATGTTGGGATGTATGTTGTATAAAATAATGAAGTGATATTGTGGATTGTTGTGGATTATTGACGTCGATTTTGATCGACGGGTAGTCTTATAAATAAATAAGATGCTGCCAAAATTTTCTAAAAATATATTGTAAATGTACATAATTATGTTCTACGTGTTACCCCTATTTATGTTCGGGATATGTGATTACGTGATTATGTGTATAATAATAATACGAGTCGGGTTGTCGGATTTGGGTTATTAGGATTTGAGGATATCAAGCATGTCGGTATAACTAATTAGGGTACTCTGTATTTGTAGATCCCAGTCTAGTTTTCCCAGGATCGAAGTCAGCTTGAAAGCTTCTTAGGGTTTTGTAAAGCGTTGTAAGGCAAGTACCCCTGACCATTCTTTTATGGTTCAGTACATATGAATAGCTGAATGCTTTATTTTCATAATAAAACAGAAACGTTTTAAGTTACGTATCCCCGGTAGTTATAAATCACTATTTTCAAATTGTTTTGGGCAAAAGTAACTTCGCAAGGTACCTATCTCGAATGAAATGGTTTGCAAAATGGATTTTAAATGTGTGCTGGTTAAATAAATGATTTTGAAAATGAGATAGGTACAAGTATTTTGAAAACTGGATAAAACGGTCAGATATGGGATACATTGGGGCCAGAGTAGGCGTATTGAGGTGGCGTAAGAGGTTAATTCGGTTGCGCGCACTATAAAACTGATTAGTCCAGCAGGTCAGAGACCTAGCTAGTCTCTGCATTCCGGAACAGGTAAATGGGATGGCAGTTAGAGCCGTTTGGTGTTGATAGCCTGATCAACTATCTTTACATATCTGCTATGTATCTGATTTGGATTTGTGATTTACATAAGAGCATAAGTAGTTGATACAACGGTTTTATAATAGTGATTAGCATGCTAAAATTGGACTCTGGTATTTACACAACACACTACTATGTTATTTTAATAAAGCATGCTAGTTAGTGATATCCAGTTATCTCCGATTTTTGTTATGAAATGTTGATATCATGATTATAGCTCTGTTCCTATTATTGTTACATTGTTGCTTTTATTCCGTTATTCATATGTTGGTGCTGCTGAGCGATTATGCTCACCCTTGCAAACTGTTATGCATACCTCGCAGATTCCTCGAAGATCAGTCAGTCAGACCCATGTTCCCGCCCCTACTGGACCCGGCTCCTCTGAGGTAGTTTGTATCAGGCCATGAGGTCTGATGAGTTGCTGAATAAAGTTAGAGTGTGGTAGGTGTTAAATAAATGGGTTGTAATAATGTGAATCTGAATTATACTTGAACCTGGATCGGATTTTGGTTTGGGGTCAAGTTAGTATATTTTACTAATAATCTTATTATTTATATGTTGGTTATTGTGTTTGATGATGTCAACTCCTGACCTCGGGGTTGAGGCCGTCACAATCTTGATGACATCATTACAAACATGGGGGATTCATCAGTTTTTACTGAAGACCCCATGGATACTTCTAATGCACCTTCATGTGCAAAACAGTCTTCACAGACTGAAAGGTTTGAGGGTAGTAGTCCTGAGGGGGAGCTATCTAAATCCTCTCCAATTCAATTGGAGGCTCCTCATATAGGAGCAACTCCCCTCAAAATCCTAGCAGACATTGCTTTGGCAGTTGAAGCTAGGAGTACAATTTCCCATGATCCTGTCATAGGGGAGGCAAGTATAGCATATTCAAGTGCCAGTGTGTTGTAAGACACACAAGGGTTTGAGGCTGGTGTACATGACAGTCACCTAGTCAAATCCCCTCCAATTCAATTGGAGGTTCCCACTACAAGTGGAGGACAACACACTGTCAAAACCACAGAGCCATCTGTGAGTCAAACTGTGACTTCTGTCACAGGTGTTTCTGAGCCCTCTACCTCACAACCTCACATTCTCACCAACTGGCTGCAAGAATCTGTCTCTCAACCCACATCTGTAGATGATCTCTTAGTGGAGCAGAATTCTGGACTAACAAACATCTCTCAACATCTACTCACTTCTGATATAAGCAATCAGGACTATTAGGCCATCATGCTCACCTAAAATGAAGATATGGAGAAATAGAAGGAGAAAATTGTGAATGATGAATAACAGGATGGCAATGTGGATGCATAGTTATCTCAAGACTTTATGTTGGAGATGAATCAAGTCCTGGCCAGATTTAGGGAAGAGTATGTGACTATCCTTGGAAGTAATGCAAAGGCCTTGTCTCCACAAGAAGTGTATGATGTAGTCACAGAAGTGCATAAAGCTCAACTCAAGGCTTTTCACCTTTTTGGTAAAGCTCTTGAAGTCAAATTGACTGGTAATGAAGACAGGATCAGGAAGATGGTGAGGGAAAAGATGGATGAACTCATTCCCTCTCAAACTGAGATCAAAAATCAATTCAAACACTTCTCAGACCAGATGTCTAGATATGATCTCATTGGTGTAGATAAAAGCATGACACAACTCAAGGTTTCCTTTGTTGCCTTGCACAATCAAGTTCAAACTCATATCACCAAATCTAATGACACAAGGCTGAAGTTGGATCAGATGCACACTGCAAGATACACTCCTTCTCCTTTGGTCATGGATGAGATTCAAAAGTTTGTGCAATCTACATTTGGGTCATCTATTTCTGTCTCTACATCAAGCTCCCATCAACCTGCATCTACTTCCACAAATCTATAGATTCAATCTCTACAAGGTCAAGTCACAGCATTGCAAGACTTCAACTCTTTCCTCACTGCACAAGTCCAGGCCTTAATTTCTCTAGTCAAGAGTCAACAGACTGATATCCAGACCCTGGTGGACCCTCACAGGCATCTTCAAATGCAAAACTCAGTTGTCTTGGGAGCTATCATGGGGAAGCTCAACATTGCATTGCCTGCCTTACCTGAACAGATTAGACCATAAATTCCATCTCCACTCCTCATGCCTGTTTCCAAGACTAAGGGGGAGATTGAGGCTAGGATTGCACAATCCAGGGATGCTAAGACACAATCTCAAAAGTCTGTTCAGGTGGGACAAAGCTCACATTCTCAAGTTGATGTTGGAAAAGAAAGACTACTGAAGGCTGCAGAAGGACCTAATAAGGATCAGGATTTCAATGATCGTCTTGCAGCACTAAGAGTGTCCCTTCAATACAACTACATGAGTTGCAAGAAAGCTTTAGGAAAGAATATTAATTTTGTAAGAGCAGTGGTGGTGAAGATTAACAACTTCCTAGAGAAGAGAATTGTGATGAACATAAATGATGGTGGGGTGGATAGATGTCTTCAAGTTACTCTGGAAAATCTCCAAACTTTGAGAGCATCTGAATTAGATGTCATGATTGACAAAGTCCACCAAGTAATTCCTGAAGACACTCAACTATTACATGAGCTTAAAAAGGCACAGATAACAGCTTTTCCAGAAGCCTATCTATCTCCAAACAGGGGAATTGTTTATGTCTATCCCTCCACCAAGCATGCCAAACATCTCTACATTCCCAAGCACTGTGTCAGATCAAACTTAAGATTGCTCATGACTTTACAGTCTAACTTAAAGGTCAAGAAGAACAAGAAATATGAAGATGTTAAGATGATAAAAATCTTGGAAAGATACCTTGTAGATTATGACAACATGTTGCCAACTACTAAGTACAATCTAAGGAAAGATGAGGATGATGATAAGCAGAAAGATGATCAAAAACCTTTTAGCTCAAATCCAAGTCAATCCAAGGCAACTAGCAGCAAGGAAAAGAAGCAGGAGGAGAAGAAGAATGATGAGAAGAAGAAGGGAAGTGAAAGGAGAACTAAAAAGGCACATAATGGCTCAGAACCACACCGATCCCTAAAAATCCAAACACAACTAGCTCAAACCTCAGCTCAACCTACAACATCAACTATCTAAAATATCAAACCATCTCAAACCTCGAAGTCAAAATTTTTGTAAAAGCAAACAGCCAACTCATTCCTAAAAATCCCAATCACCACAAGCCAGACAAATTTCAAGAAAATTACAACCCTACATTTAGCTAAACCTTCACTAAAATTCAAGCACAAATCTATTGGGAGAAAGCCTAAAAAAGTCAAGCCTACAAAGAAAGAGGAAGTCATTGAAAGGGCTATCTTGAACTGTTTCAAGCAATCTGACTTTCTACCTCTAAATTGGTGCATCTTAGATGAAGACTATTTTCAACAACTTGCTGAGGAAATAGTCAAAGTTTTGATTGTATCTCTTAGGAAAGTCTGGATTTTCTATGAAGATGGTTCCTTCACCTTTCTTAGCAGTAGATTAATGGACTCTCTTTCAACCCCAAAAATTAAGCGAGTGATAAGTTTGCTAAAGGACAAGGATACTGCCACAAGGGCATGGAGATGAGTTCTAGCTGAATGGTTGATTGAAAGGAAGGAAGCAAAGAAAAGAGATGAGGCTGAAGCTAAAGAGAGGAGGAGGAAGTATGATGAAGAAATAGAGATGTACATAAAAAGATCTGAAGAGTTGAAAGCAAAAGAAATGAGTAGTATCTCCAAAGATAGAAATTTCTCAATATCAAAGATGGTCAATTTTCAAAATTCAGGATTGATTTACTGGACAAAGGTTACTCAAAAGCAGCAAGACAGGAACTCATAGAAGCTCTAAGTGGGACACCTATTATAGAAAAACTGGAAATTCTTGTTTTCTTAAAGGACCTACAAAGTTACCTGACACTTGTAATCGTTAAACTCTGTAAATTTCCTAATGTATAAAGAGTTGTAATTTGATCAAGCTTTGTGTATCAATTTAATTTTTCATCATTTTAAACTTGGGGTTAGTCTTGTTAACATGAATGAATTTGTGTTAAGTAATTTTCTCACAAATTGGGGGAGATTGTTATGCAAGACATGCCTGTACTTAAACAAGACTAAGACAGTTTATCAACCCTAAGTAAGTTGTATTGTTATCTAAGTTTGTATTTGTACTTGTAACATTTTAAAGTCTGTAAAAATGCAAAGGAGCATACTGGAGTCTTTTTTATGAAACAGTATCAAGCCTAAGGATTCTATCTGGAAGAAGATCAAGATGATCATGCCTCAGAAGAATTTTTGAAGAAGCTTCGAGTTGAATAAATCTGTTTGGTTAAATATACTCTAAGTAAAGATCTCTACAAGTCACAGATTTAGTGTTATAGAGAAGTCATTCGAGAACTCCAAATGACTTACCGAAAAGTCAGGAAAGCTACTAGAGAACTCAGAGAGATATCGACAAGTCAAGAAGACATGAAGGTTGGAGATATCGACAAGTCATTTCTTCACTGGAGAACTCAGAGTTATCGACAAGTCTACATTCATTAGAGAACTCTGAGTTATCGATAAGTCAAAGTCCACTAGAGAACTCAGAGATATCGATAAGTCAAAATTCACTAGAGAACCTCAAGTTGTCGACAAGTCAAAGTAAAGACATGATGTTGAGAGATCTCGACAAGCCAAAGTTTCATTCAAGAACTCAGAGACCTCTATAAGTCAAATTCACTAGAGCATTAGAGATCTCGATAAGTCATTATACTTATCAAGATGTCAAGATCTCTATATGCTTAATTAGAGATCTCGAGTGAAATTCTCAAAGTACAAAATCATAGACCAGTTCAATATCCAAGATAAATAATTAACAAACAATCCAACCAGTTGGGTTAACAAGTCTACAAAAAGCAGCTTGAAGGATGTGTAAGATCAATGGTGAAGATTAACTGACAAAAGAAGATCGAGATAATCACAGGATGCCAAAGATATTTTAAGCCAGAAATGGAAGGTTCACTTTTCTTAAAATGGAAATGACAAGTGACAGTTCAGTAAAGGTTAACAACATTTCTTATTGCACACTGTGTAAACCAGAAGTTAACTGAGTTATAAAGTTAACACTGGTCTTTTAGTCAGTTGCAACAATCTAGATAGAAGATCTTGTAATTCTCTCAAGAAGAAGCTAAGCTCTTTAAACAAAGAGCCTAGAAATTTTGTAGCAAAACATTCTTGATTTTTAATATAAAAATTAAGTGAGTTTTGAAAAGATTGTGTTCCTGATTATTGCATGTTTATTTACTGCATTAACACATCTTCTCTACAAGATTAAATTTACTTTGTTCAACCAAAAACATTCAAGAAAATCCTAAAAATATTAAAACACATTCACCCCCTGTGTGTTATTCATTTCCTAACACTTATGTTTAAGCAAATAAGCATAACAATATCTACTACAAGCATCTATAAAGGTAATGAAATATCTAGAGTGATCCTTGGTCAACACACCACCGAATTCACATATGCCCGAGTGAAGTAAATCTAACAAGTATGAATCCTTAACAACAATAAGAAAATGTTTCCTTGTTTATTTAGTAGTTACACATACTTGACACTTAGATTTATTATTAATGGAATGCTTTGGAATCAACTTTAAATTTATCATATTCTTTAGAGCACCAAAATTTAAATGATCATGTCGTAAGTGCCACAAATTAGATGATTCAACACAATTAACAGAAGGTATAACATTGTTATTAATAAAATCACCCAAAACGGGTTCAATATTTATAAAAAAAACCATCAGACAAGTAACCCTTGCCAAAAAATGTACCAGTGTGAGTAATCACTACTTTATTACATTTCAAAGAAAGTTCAAAGCTATTATTAACTAAACAACTTCCACTTATTATATTTCTATGAATAGCGGGAACATGATGCACTCTAGTGAGAGGTCAAATCCTTTCAGAAGCAAACTTCAGGTCCAAGTTTCCTATTCCAAGAACTTGTGCAACACTAACATTCCCCATCGTCACTGTCACTACATGACTCTGTTGATTAGATATAAACAAACTAATATCAGCATAAATATGCACATTAGCTCAAATATCAATCAACCACTCATGTGACATATAAGTGGAAAGTAGTACAGGGTTGTAAGTAAAATACATGTCATCAGTTCCAGAGGCAACAACCTCACCAACAACCATGTTAGCAACAGGCCCACTCGTAGTTTCAAGTCCAATACTTCAGCTTTCTTAGCTTTCTTACTAGGATAGTCCTTGTTCCAATGACTAACCTATCTACAAGACCAACATGGTTTGTTTGCCTTTGATTTCTTAGCCTTGTTCTTGTAAGGTTTATCGTTAGCCTTCTTAGTGACTATCTTTCTTTTCTTTCCTACAGTCACTACATTCACCTTCGAGCTCCTATATTCAGCAGGCATCACATGTCCTTGTTTGGACTTGTGCTGCTCCTGCACATAGATGTCCAAAATCAAGTTAGTCCATGTGATCTCACCTTTCTATCTTTTCAGAGAGAGAGCAAACTCTTCCCAAGACTTAGAGAGCTTTTCAATCACAGACATCACTCGAAACTTCTCAAGAAAAACCATTTCGGACCCAACCAAAGTATGAACCAACATCTCAAACTTATGAACCTGTAGCAAAAAGGTTCAATAACATTAAGTCACTTGATACATTTTAACGAGTTTGGTGGGCACTTTGATATAAAACCTAATTAAATTATTTGTAAAAATTAAACGTTAATTCATTTAAGTCCTGATTGTTTGTGATCATGTTCGCACCATGCAGTATTTACACCTCTCAAAGTCCTCACGACACTATCCTTGTTAAAAAAATATTTTCTCAATCAACTCACAATTTTCATTTTTTAAACAGTAATGGTAGGGGTACCAATATTGATCCCAAAATAACACATGGCTAATTATGATGATTTTCAGAAACTTAATTGACTGGATTATATATATATATATATGATTTTAATTATATAGTTACAAAAATTGAAAATAATTTAATTGTAGAGTATTAAATTTTGAAAATGGGATGAAATATATAGTAAGTTATAATATTATAGGTATAGGGAATCGAATCCGAGTGAAGTCAAAAACCTTAAATAAAATAAATAAATCTTATATAATGATATTATAAAGGTTCAAATCCGATTAAATCAATTAAATTAAATTGTAACCAAATTCGTATTCTGGTATATTGTGTTTCACCATAAGAGTGCTCGCTTTATTAATAAGGTGTATTGATATGATTATATAATTGTAAGTTCGAAACCGATGAAATCAATTAAAAATAAATTATTTAGTGAGTAACCAAAATATGGTATTTTGATTCTTTGGTACTATTGTGTTCTATCGAAAAAATATTTACGTTGAGTAAAGAGTATAAATACCTAACATGTAGAGTAAAGAATCAAAATAATAAAGTTTTTGATAATTCTGTTTGAAAGTATATGCTGAAAATCTTTAGAGAAAAAAATTAAAAATACAATGTTTTGTAGTTTTTATATGATTTTATTATATTATGAAAATATAACAAAAATACATTTTACAACCAAAATCAACTAAATGTAAATCTTTTTCTCGATTTTCTTAAAATTAATGAAAGAATGTTTTTGGTTGCACGTCTGGTTGCATTTGACTTATTCAGTGCAACTTGTTAAGCAACATACAATCCAATAAATTATTGATTCTTGAATGGCTATTTATATATATTATCTTGATGAATTTGAGGGTCAAAGTTAAGTATTGGCAGAACCCGTTAGTGAGACACTTACCATACCAAATCAACTACAGGAAGAATTCGAGAAAAGATTAAGCCATAGGTTGGACGAGATGGACAATAAATTTATATCTCATTATAGTATCTTGGAAGACCGGATGAACAAGGTCAGTATAACTAATCCTAGCTATATATTAAAAGATGCTTGGCTCTAGATGTTAGTCCCTAACAATGCAACAAGAATTACAGAAGGGGGTTGAATGAAATTCTTGAACCTTTTTCTCAAATTATAAAATGTTCTATCTTAATAATATATATAAGTGTTTGATTTGTAAAGTGCGGAATAAGAAGTTAGTAAAATCAAAACACAAGTAATTAAAAACACTGTTATTCCCAGTGGAGTAACAATGAGATTTACAGAAGGGGGGTTGAATGTAAATCTCAAAACTTTTTCAAGTTTTGAGCAGTTTCTAAGGCTAAGTGTTTTTGTGGGCAAATGTGTGTGAATTGCTTGAAGCTAATGCAGACAGATATATATTCAAACACAAATGTAAAGAACACAGAGAACTTAAAAACTTTTCTGGTGGATTTGTTGTTCCACCAGAGATGTGTTATTTCAGAAAATCTGTGATTCAAAGAAATAAATCACAGCTGCTTCCAAGTACAAACTAGATGATTTTCTCTCTGGATTTTTCTAAACAGCTCTGGAAAATTCACACCTAATTACTAGCTGCTACTTGGTTTATATATCACCAAGTTTACAAGTGAAGACAAAACTGTAAAATACAATTAAAAAGGCTCTTCACATGTTTCTTCTTCATTTCTCTATCCAATGCAATTTAGGCTTAGCTGTTAATCTTTGAATACTTCCTTGTTTGCACCAGAATGGAAATGCTACATTTTCTTGATTCCTCCTAGAGGCTTCCACATTCCAGTTTGTCTCTGTCAACCCATGTGCCTCTGTCAGCTTATGAATTGTCACTATCAACTGCTAATGAACTCAGCATCCGTTGAAGCTTTCATCCGTTGATGCCTTATCCGTTGAGGCTTTATCCGTTGAGGCTTTATCCGTTGATGCATTAGCAGTTGAAGTCTTTATCCGTTGAAGCACTTATCCGTTGATGGATATTATCCGTTAAAGCTTTAGAGACATCCGTTGAAGCTTTATTTCTTATCCGTTGAAGGTCTTCAATATCAGTTGATACTTCTTCACTTATACAAAATTACAAGGCATGAAATATTTACAATTAGCCCTCCTATTTGCATATCCACTAGTAGTCAACATGACTGATAATTTTCTACAACATCTAAGAATTACAACTTGAATCCATAGAATGAAATGTGCTACAATACTAAACTTATTGCTAAGTAAAGCTACTCCTTCAACGGATAGCCAAGATGGTCTTATCCGTTGAGGCTACAAATACTAGATTTCTACTTAAGTGTTTTGTATAACTTATCATCAAACTAATACATATATTCCTAACAATCTCCCCCTATTTATGTCTACTAGAACTGTAGGCATAAATTTGGGTTTAGCTTGATGATAACAAAACACTTAACAAATATATTAACTGTAATAAAGCAGAAATTCAAAAGTGCTACAAAAATGTGTATGCTGAGATGGAATTGAAGAATTACATTGTTTCCAAGGGTGCTCCTTTAGCCTGAGCAGATTAATTTCTTTTCCTTTGATCCCTTGTTTTCTTTCCTAGCCTCCTGTCATTCTCCTATATTTGAAGTTGAAGTTGTCTGTAGAACTCAGCTTCATCTTCTTCATTGATGTCCAACTTAGATTGCATATCCTTGAGAGTTTCATTACTGGCAATCTTGAGCTGATCTTCAAGTCTGAAAAATCTTCTGACTCCTTTGTTGTCTCTGAACTCCATCAACCAATGAGGTGATTTGTGAACTGTAATTCCTCTTTCTTGAATGAGTAATGTTCTAGGTAAGGCATTGGGCTCCCACCAAGTTTTCCTTATGTTGGCAATCTTGTTGAGAATCTCAGTCTTGGCAGTCCTGGTAAAGCCAGAATCCCTTTGTATGGCTGAGTAGACTCTAACCAAGGTAGAGTAGCCTTCATTCAGAATCCTGTAGAGAGGCCAAGTTCTTTCCCCACTTCCTTTATATTTGAACACTAGTCTTTCTAGTAGCTGTCTGTAGGCAGCTATTCCCCTTACTTCCTCCAGCTCATCAAGATAGAGTTCAATGTCTGAAAACTCTTTTATGTCACAAATGTGAACATAATCATCCTTAGAGGCTTGTGTCTTAGGCTTAGGCTTCTGAGTGAATTTGATTGAGGTTTTAGAAGGTGTTGATTTGATTCTTCTTTTCTGCTTCTTTGATGGTGGAGAAGAGGTTAAGAAGGTGGGCAATTTGATGGTGTCCCAATCAATTGGTTCCTCCTTGGGAATGATTGTTTCACCATGAATGTTTATGAAGGGGTCAGGCACAATGGGTTCAGAAATAGAAGGTAGTGGTTTGGATTTTGATTGGGTTTCTTCAGTCTCATCTACCATCTTTTTCTTTGCATTGGCCTTCTTTCTGTTCCCTTTCTGCCATTCCTCTCTTTCCTTACTTCTTTCTTCCATATCATTATCAACCATGTCCCCCATACCTTTATCTTCACTTTTGTCTTCAATTTCTTTCTTTTCTTCAGCTTGACTTGACTTTAGCTATTTTTCAAGCTTTGCTTGTGCTCTTTTGTCAGCCTTTAGCTTTTTGGCTTCTTCCTTCAACCTTCTGGTTTCTTCCCTCTTGGCTGTTGGGAATTTGGGATGTCCTTGCATCACACAAATGCTCTTTCCCTCTCTAAAGATAATAGCCATGTTCCTCATTTCAACCACATCCATGGTCTCTTTGTGCTTTATGATACTTCCACCCAAAACCTTGTCTTCATCAGGCTTTGGAAGAGGAAAATCCACTTCTTTTATCAGAGCAAGGCTTAGAGGATTCTTTGTAGAGTCCTTATTGGATCTGTTGTTGGGCTTGAGAACCATAGGTTTCATATTCTTGGAAGAAATCTCTCCAACCTTATTCCTCCTTACAGGCTTGAGCTCCATAATAATTGGTTCCACCTTTGTGCTATGCTTCACAGATTGTGATTGTAACACCCCCAGATCCGGGGTCGGGGATCCGGGTTGTCACGGTCTTTCTTTCCACAATATCACTTCACTTAATTAATAATAAATAACCTCATGCTGTGACCCCACACTAACACACACCACAACCCGTTATAGTCTCAGAGATGAAATTGAAATAAGTACAAGTCTTTGAATCCACAATTTAAAATTATTACAACCCAAAATGATTACTTGATAATTTACAGTTAATTGCCATTATCTGCCACAAGTTATAATTATACATAATTTGATTCTCAAAAGTAGATGGTCTGAACTACAATGGATCTACCTCTGCAGCTATAGCAGCTACAACATCATCGGGAAGACGCGGGACGCTTCCCACGAGCTTGCGCTGGGTCTGCTGGAGTCTGGCCATCTCTCCTAACTGTTGTTGTGTGATGAAGAAATAAAGCAAGAGTGAGCCTTACAGCTCGCAAGATAATATGTAGTGATAACAATAATACAGGTATCTAAATGGATACTTACTAGAATCTTTATCGTGTGTAAGATAATTACTTACTAGATATAAGTAAAAACAAGGAATGAAGTTACCAATACTTCCCCACACTTATATCATTTATAAAGCTACTTGAACTATCACCGTTCGAAGTATTATAAGATTCACGAGGTCATCCCATAGATGAGACCACAAATAAAACTTGAAAATATTTGATCTTTGAAATATTTTGAAAAGAGATGAAGTTACGAGATACTTCATTCAATGGATACACCAATAAAAATGTTTGACCCTGTCAATGCTTCGGCAACCACCCATTAGTAGCCTTTCGATCGAAATGCTACGGGTAGTGTTGCAGAATTATCCAAATGGATGATGAACTCATTACGGGAGTTTACCGCGCCAGGAAGACCACTTACGATGATCAGTCGTAGTAGTACAACCCCACCATTTTCTACATGTAGAGGAGAACCTGTCGGATTTACTTGTCAACCGAACACTGAACTCCTAAGGAATGGACCGCCTTAGCGGAACTTCCAGGCCATTTGGGCCAATATAATAAGGCTGGGCCGGCGCTACTCGACCACTTACGCCACTCCTAGTTCAGATGAAATACATGACTCTGAAACGTAAAGCTCGTTTTCCCCTTTCCCCAAGTAGAAACTTGTTGATACGGCTCCACCAAGAAGTCGTATCTAGTTGGAAAGGAAAACTCACCGATATTTCCCAGGCGATGCCTGTTAATGGATTAACTTGTTCCAAGAATTTTACTTCCCGAATATTGGGTAAGTAATCAAAAACTCTTTTACCAAGACAGCAACCTTGTTGCGAATATGAAACACACCACCGAGCCGGATCCCCCATGTTTTGAGCGAGTATTTAAATCCCCTTTTTAAAAGGAAGATCTTAAATATAAAAATAGTTTTGGGATCCGCTCTCACTTTTGAAAATCATTTTAAAGACTCGAAAACACTTTAAAGAGTGTTTGGAGTAAAACTGATTTAATGAAGTAAATCAGTCCCCAGAATATTTAGAAAATGACTGAATATTATTATTTAAATAATATTCCCATAAAGAATTATCTTTATAAAAATAATTGAAGTAGAAGTATTAAAACTTATACTTGAAACGAGTATTAAATAACCAAAGATATACTTATATGAAAGTATTATCTTTATTTGAATAATCGAAAATAAGTTTGATTATTTACACCTTATTCTTTAATAAAATAAAGAATATATCTCAGCAAATAATCGGAGTCATAGATCCTCAAATGAATATTCAAGAATATTCAATAAATAATATAAACTGAGTCATAAGCCCTCGAATGAATATTCAAATAATATTCATTAAATAATAAGCCGAGTCATAATACCTCGAATGAATATTATAAATAATATTCATTAAATAAAATAAAGGAGTCATACATCCTCAAATGAATATCCAAGTAATATTCAATAAATAATATAAAGGAGTCATAAGTCCTCGAATGAATATTCGAAATAATATTCAATAAATAATATAAAGTTATCGAATAACCTTTATTTGATTAATAGTTTTGAAAACTATAACCATATATATATAAGTATATATTTATATTCATATATACAAAATTACTCGGGATCCTCGACTCCCGGTTTTAGAAAATATTTTCACCTTTGGGTCCCTATACTAAGGGTATATGCAAGTTACCGCTATCCTCTAGCATAGGTATTATCAACTGAACCAACAGATATATATTTCAAGAATATGAAACAGGCATGCATATATACCATATCACATGCTACAATATATCGCATCATTTGCTAATTATCCAACATGCATCTATCGCAAGATAATGCAAATACATATATTCATCACAACAACAGTATAACGGATAGAATACTTGCCTGAGCGACTTGGGGGTGAGAAAGGCTCGGGACGAGTCTGATAACCTATAAACAACAAGTAAGTTGGAATTAAACCAAAGTCACTTGTAAATCTATACTTTAACTAACTTAGACTCTAACGCTTGTTTTGCGCTCACTGATTTGCTTAAGTCACTCGGGTACCCTCGGCTCCACCATTTTTAATAATTTAACCTTTACGAGTTTTAAAGCGATTCCTTCGCGAGTGTCTTACCAACTGCCTAACACACTTACCATAAATGTTTCATACATTAATTAACCCTTTTTGGTCTTTAACCTATGTTTCAAAGTAAGGCGAGGGAAAAAGTTTTGTTCGCGAAACGCCGTTACTTGAAACGGTCGTTTCTCCTAAACCGTGCATCGGAATCGAACGAACTACATATCAAAACGAAGCTCGTAACATGAGCTATCTAAACATGGCAGTGGTCATAATCTAGCAAGGGGTTCTCGGGTCCTAATGCTATGCACAAAAACAGTCCAAAGAAAATCGGACGTTACGACGGCTATGTTTACGCGATTTCCCAATTTTAAACCATACAAAACCAACCACAAACCAACCTCAAATCCAACACACAACAAACATCCATCCTTATCACATCATAACAACCCCAACCAATTCAATTTAATCATTCATACTTATGCCTAAACTTAACTTTAATCATACTTAAGTTCCTTTAAATCAAAACTACAACAATTACCATTCCATTTCACTACCATTCCAAATCCCAAACTCTAAATCATAACAACAAACTACAATATCAACCCACTAATCAAAATCATCTTATAATATATAGGAATCTAGGGTTTGGAGATGGTATACCTTCCTTGAAGTGGTGGGTGGAGCTAGGAAGCCTTAAGAAGCTTTGAGAAGTCTTAAGAATGCTTGGATCTTCAAGAAAAACAAGAAAAAGTTCAAGTTAAAAACTTGAAAACACTATTCATTGTCTTCTTCTTTGATTAAATGAAGAAGATAGAGAAAGAATTAATGGCTTAAACTCATGATATAGTCCTAACTAAGCATGAAGATGATTAGGGAATTATCTTACCAATTTAGGAAGCTTGGATCTTGGATTTTGAATTTCTCTTGCCTTTTGAATAGTGAAAAGCCGTGAGCAATGAAGAACAAAGCCTTGGTTGCTTTTGATTTTTGATGAGAATGATTTTTACTTGGCTTGGTTGACTTGTTTTGTATTTGATTTAGTCAATTACTTTCTTGGCCTTGAAATTGTGTGGTTACAAAGCTACCACACCTCCTTCCTTCCCATGTCATGCTTATGTCATCCTCATGATGTCATCCTCCCTTCCTTGTCCTTTTTCTATTGGTTGGATGACATCATTCCCCCTAATCCCTTTGATTAACTTCCTAATCGTTTGCCTAATGACCGCTGATCTGTTATACGGTTCGCTTAACTTTCGTTCTCGTTTATCGTTTGAAGGATCATACCCGGGATCTTATTACTTAGGTTCCCTTAACCTTTCTCAATACATTATATTCCTTTTTTTATGATCCTCTATTATAGTCCTTTAATTTAAATCCTTTTTATCCTGTTACCTTATACTCAATTCTCTCCGTATCTTGTGGATTTCCGGGAAAAACCAAAGTGTTCGGAATTGGATTCTGACGATCTTTACATACACTTATATACTTCATAGAGTACTAATAATATCCCAGAATATCCATAACAGAACCCCTACATAGTGTGGCATGAAAAGTTTCTTCATTCAGCTAAAACACTATTCACAAGGGTTACAAAAAGTTGAAAATTTTGGGGTTATTACAGTCTCCCCTCCTTAAAAGGATTCCGTCCCGGAATCAAACAGAAAATAAATGGGGGTACTTTTCTAGCATTGTGCTCTCTAGTTCCCAAGTTGATTCTTCCACATTATGATTCTGCCATAGTACTCTGACTAGCTTGATCACTTTGTTCCGAAGCACCTGCTCCTTCTTATGCATAATCCTTACTGGCTTCTCCACGTAAGTTAGATCTGGCTGCATATCCACCTGCTCGTACTCCACTATGTGCCTGGCATCCCGATGATACCTCCTTAGCATTGACACATGGAACACATTATGAACTTGTTGCAAATTAGGGGGTAGGGCTAGCTCGTAAGCTAACTTTCCAATCCGTCTTAATATCTCAAAAGGTCCAATGTATCTTGGGCTTAGTTTTCCTTTCTTTCCGAACCTCATTAATCCCTTCCAAGGGGATACTTTCAACAGTACTAAGTCCCCTACTTCATATTCCTTGTCCTTTCGGGCTAGGTCTGCATATTTCTTTTGTCTGTCTTGGGCTGCTACAAGTCGCCCTCTGATAAGATCCACTATATCTTTGGTCCTTTGGACCACTTCGGGTCCGAGCATCTTCCGCTCTCCTACTTCATCCCAGTATAAGGGAGATCGACACCTTCTTCCGTACAGAGCCTCATAAGGCGGCATTCCGATGCTAGCATGAAAGCTATTATTATAAGAAAACTCGACCAATGGCAAGTGATCATCCCAACTTCCTTTAAAGTCTATTGCACAGACTCTCAACATATCCTCTAGTGTCTGGATGGTCCTTTCACTCTGTCCATCCGTTTGGGGATGGTACGCGGTACTCATATTTAACTTGGTCCCCGCACATTCCTGAAAGCTCCTCCAAAATCTGGAGTTGAACCTGGGGTCTCGGTCTGAGACAATGGACGCTGGGACTCCATGTCGCGTCACTATTTCCTTAAGGTAAATGTCCACCAGTCTATCGACTGTGTATCTCTCATTGATAGGAATGAAATGAGCTGACTTTGTCAGTCGGTCTATAATTACCCAAATGGCGTCGTGATTGGCTTTCGTCCTTGGCAAGCCTACAACAAAATCCATCGCTATCTGTTCCCATTTCCATTCGGGAATCTCCAGGGGTCGCAAAAGTCCACTGGGTCTCTGGTGCTCTGCCTTTACTCTTTGGCAAGTCAAACACTTGTTTACCCATTCTGCTACGTCCCTCTTCATGTTGGGCCACCAGTAATATTCCTTCAAATCCCTATACATCTTGGTACTTCCCGGGTGAATGGAATACCTCGAACTATGGCTTTCATCCAAAATCTCATCTTTAAGTTCTTGAACATTCGGAACCCAAATTCGGTAGGAGTACCTCATTATCCCTTTATCATCTTTCTCAGTATGGATCTCCTCTCCAGTCATTGACTCTCTGCCTTCATTCATTATTTTCTCCTGGCACAATCTGATCTTTTCCAATAACTCTGGCTGCATTGAGATCTCAAAAAGCTTTTCAGTTCCGGTTCCGGTTACCTTTACTTCTATTTCCATTTTCTCAAAATCCCTTATCAACTCTTCCGAAGTCGTTATCATTCTGAGTCTTTCCTTTCTACTAAGGGCATCAGCCACCACATTGGCTTTCCCTGGATGATAGAGAATCTCACAATCATAGTCCTTGATTAGTTCTAACCATCTCCTCTGGCGCATGTTGAGCTCTTTCTGCGTAAATATGTACTTGAGGCTCTTATGGTCTGTGAAAATCTCGCACTTCTCTCCATACAAGTAGTGCCTCCAAATTTTTAAAGCAAATACTATTGCCGTGAGCTCAAGGTCATGAGTAGGATATCTAACCTCGTATTCCTTCAGTTGTCTCGACGCATACACAATAACTTTACCGTGCTGCATAAGCACACATCCTAATCCTTTGTGCGACGCGTCACTATATATCACAAAATCTCCTTTTCCGTCCGGCAATGCCAATACCGGAGCCGTTATCAACCTTTTCTTTAATTCCTGAAAACTTTTCTCGCATTTCTCCGTCCATTCGAACTTCTCTGTCTTACGAGTAAGTCGTGTCAAAGGGGCTGCGATCTTCGCAAAGTCCTGTACAAATCTACGATAGTAGCCGGCCAATCCTATGAAACTCCTTACCTCTGTGGGTGTGGTTGGCCTTTCCCAATTTGAGACCGCCTCTATCTTGGAGGGGTCGACCAATACTCCTTCTTTATTGATCACATGTCCTAAAAACTGTACTTCATTCCGCCAGAATTCACACTTCGAGAATTTGGCATATAACTGCTCCTCTCTGAGTATTCCTAGAGCTATCCTCAAATGCTCTGCATGTTCTGCCTCAGTCCTTGAGTAGATCAAAATATCATCGATAAAAACTATCACACACTTGTCCAAGTACTTCTTAAATACTCTATTCATTAAATCCATGAAAGCCGCTGGGGCGTTGGTTAATCCAAAGGACATTACCAAGAACTCATAATGCCCATACCTGGTACGGAACGATGTCTTGGAAATATCTTCGGGTTTAATCTTTAGTTGGTGATATCCAGTTCTCAGGTCAATCTTGGAAAAATAAACAGCATCCTTTAGCTGGTCGAACAGATCGTCTATTCTAGGCAATGGGTACCTGTTCTTTATGGTTAGCTTGTTCAACTCTCGATAGTCTATGCACAACCTCATGCTCCCATCTTTCTTCTTAACAAATAAAACTGGTGCTCCCCACGGAGACACACTGGGTCTTATCATACCCTTATCCAAGAGTTCCTGCAATTGGATAGCTAATTCCTTCATTTCTAACGGGGCTAACCGGTAAGGTGCTTTTGAAACTGGCGCCATCCCTGGGGCCAACTCAATAGCAAATTCAATCACTCTATCGGGTGGTAATCCCGGAAGGTCTTGGGGGAATACATCTTCAAATTCGTTGACTACTGGAATATCTTGTAAGTTGGGCACCTCCTTCTGCGTGTCCACCACATAGGCTAGCTAAGCCTCACTTCCTTTTCGTAGCATCCTTTTGGCCTGGGCCATAGTCAAAAATTTCTGCGTCTGCCTCTTTCCTCTAAATATAACTTCTTTCTTCCCTGGGACATTTAACTTAACTTTCTTCCCTTTACAGTCTATCTGAGCATCGTTGCTAGATAGCCAGTCCATTCCCAAAATTACATCAAACTCCCCTAATTTAAAAGGAATCAGATCAACACTGAAAGATTGCTCCCCTATGCCTATCTCACAGGCGGGGTGAATCTGGTTAACAGGAATAATTTCATGATTGGCTATTTCTACTTGTAAGGGTTCTATCAAGGGTTTAGCCTTAAGTCTTAACTTACGCGCAAAGTCCCTTGATATAAAAGATTTAGTTGCTCCCGAATCAAATAAAACATTTGCACTGACTGAATTTAGAGAAAGGGTACCTGCTATCACATCTGAATCTTTCATAGCATCCTGGACTGTCATGTTGAAAGTCCTCGCAGTAGGTGGCTTATTAGAAGCAGCCCTGCTTGCTCCCGAAGCTGCTGGTTTGTTCATTGGGCATTCTCTCTTCCAATGACCTGGGCGTCCGCACTGATGACAAGTGGTGGTTGGAATGACGGCAGGGGCTGACGAAGGGCATTTGTGAGAATAGTGGCCCACTTGCCCACACTTAAAGCAGGTTACTGGCTTTCCTTTACACTCCCCAGTGTGATTCCTTCCACAAGTGTTACAGGTTGGCAATGGGGGTCGAGACTGGTTGGAATAAGACATTCTTGACTTCTGGCTGCTCTGGCTCACATTCATGCTCATTGGCCGCTTAAACCCAGTGTTCTTTCCCGGTAGGGACACTGCTCCTCGATTAAATCTAGTTGGGAAGCTCCTTCCTGCTGAACCCCCACCCATGCTCATACTTTTCCTCTTTATTCCCTTCTTCTCTCTTTCCTTCTGCATCTGTTCACTTCCGGCTTCTACAATCGTTGCCTTTTGCACCAGAGTGGCATAGTCCGTAAGCTCAAGGATTGCCACCCTATTCTGAATCCATGGTTTCAGTCCCTGCTGAAACCTCCTAGCTTTCTTTTCCTCGGTGCTCACAAACTCCGGCACAAACCTTGATAACTCAGTAAATTTCGCTTCGTACTCTGCTACAGACAAGTTATTCTGCTTTAGCTCCAAGAACTTGAGCTCCATCTGGTTTTCCATAAACCTCGGGAAATACTTTCCCAGAAACAACTGACTAAATCTCTCCCAGGTTATAATAGCATCTGTCTCCATGTTTTTCTTGGCCTCCCACCAGTAGTTAGCTTCTCCTTTTAGAAGGTAGGTAGCAAATACAGTTTTCTGTGCCTCATCGATACTCAAAATCTCAAAAGATTTCTCCATCTCCTTTAACCATGCCCTTGCCTCAACTGGGTCGGCTGATCCGTGGAACTCAGGGGGCTTAAGGGACTTAAAAGCCCTGAAAGAGTTTGCCACAGCATTGTTACTTCCTTGAGGGGGTGGGTTGGGTTGACGTTCCAAATTCTGCCTTAGGAGTTGCATGAACTGGCTCATGGGATCCATGCCTGGGTTTGGTACTGGTTGCTCAACCTCGGTTTCTCCTTCTTCAGCCTCTATCTCAAATCCCTCAACATCATATGTTTCCTCTTCCTCTTCATACAGGGAGTCATCCTGTTCCACATAATCCTCATCTTCCTCTTCACTGTGTTCTTGGTTTCTATTGTCCTGATTATGGCTTCCCTGGTCCTCAGATCCAGGGTTCGCCCTAGTTCCAATCTTTCTTGGCGGCATGATTCTGATAATAATAAAAACAATCATTGGGAAAATTCAACGTTAGGTCACAATCATATACAACATTGTGCCTTGCACAGCTCTTATAATGGGGAGAACGTATATCGCAATTCTATTATTTTAAGAAAGTTCTAATACGAAGTGCAGTAATAATAATGATAAAAACAGTGATCCCGTCACTATGGAACTGAACCGAAAGGAAACAAATATATACATAATGCGAGAAATACATAGTTTGATCTGGTCAAAAGTACAACAGTGCTACAGTCATCTATCCCAAAAGTGATACACAAGAGTCTATCTGTCTAGTCAGAAAAAGGGATGCTATATACAAGTCAACTATCCCGGAAAATTGGCTCTTACTAAGGCCTCGGCTAACTAGACAACTAGACTATTCCATCATCAATCCTGAATCACACACCAGAGCGGGTCAGCTCCCAAACCCTTTCCATCGCACGACGGAAGATATAGTCGGCCTGCCACCTGGAGATCCTACCATGCCTGTCCCCCTGGAGCGCTCTGAGCCTCGCTCGGGATGTGAGCTCTATCCCCGTAAGCTCCCTCCTCAAGGATCGGGGTATAGAAGCCCTGGTCTCATAAGCTCGGGTACGCCTACCCGCCCTCTCTGCATCCAACTCCCTCCTGGCCTCATCTAGTCGGCCCTCGGCAACAGCCACTCGGGTCCTCAATACATCCTGAACATATCCATGAGCTAACGAAGACTGCCTGTGGGCAGGGTCAAGAGGTGGTGAATCCGGAGCCGCTGAGGGTGCCTCCTCGGTCTGCCTAGGCTCGGAAGTATGGGTCTCTGAGCTGTCATCATCAGGAATCCAAGATAGTGGTGGAGGGGTAGGGGCTCTGACCACCAGAAGTGTGGGTAAAGGGATACCAGCATACACTACCATAGGTCCAACACGCTCCTCAGCTACTGGGACCTCATCCGGGTCCTCCTCATCTGGAATAGCAATAACCTCTGTCTCTGACTCCTCTGAGGGGTCCTCCTCATCTGAAACAGCAATGACCTCCGTCTCAGGCTCCTCTGAGGGGTCCTCCTCATCCTCCTCCATCTCAGGCTCCTCCTGATCCTCAACATCTAGCAATGCCTCATCATGCTCACGCTCGAACATCTCAGGGTCCTCTATCTCAGGCACCTACACATTAAACGAGCTAAGTTACTATCATGATACTTATAAGGGTTCCCGTAAGGGTTTTAACTGTCAGCACTACTTTAAGTAGTCCGACCATGAACTTGGCAAGAGTTCTTATTATCTTTGTGAGTTTATTATTATATCGTCGCATCATCTCTGAGGTTTATAACGCTTAGCTCTGATACCATTTCTGTAACACCCCCAGATCCGGGGTCGGGGATCCGGGTTGTCACGGTCTTTCTTTCCACAATATCACTTCACTTAATTAATAATAAATAACCTCATGCTGTGACCCCACACTAACACACACCACAACCCGTTATAGTCTCAGAGATGAAATTGAAATAAGTACAAGTCTTTGAATCCACAATTTAAAATTATTACAACCCAAAATGATTACTTGATAATTTACAGTTAATTGCCATTATCTGCCACAAGTTATAATTATACATAATTTGATTCTCAAAAGTAGATGGTCTGAACTACAATGGATCTACCTCTGCAGCTATAGCAGCTACAACATCATCGGGAAGACGCGGGACGCTTCCCACGCGCTTGCGCTGGATCTGCTGGAGTCTGGCCATCTCTCCTAACTGTTGTTGTGTGATGAAGAAATAAAGCAAGAGTGAGCCTTACAGCTCGCAAGATAATATGTAGTGATAACAATAATACAGGTATCTAAATGGATACTTACTAGAATCTTTATCGTGTGTAAGATAATTACTTACTAGATATAAGTAAAAACAAGGAATGAAGTTACCAATACTTCCCCACACTTATATCATTTATAAAGCTACTTGAACTATCACCGTTCGAAGTATTATAAGATTCACGAGGTCATCCCATAGATGAGACCACAAATAAAACTTGAAAATATTTGATCTTTGAAATATTTTGAAAAGAGATGAAGTTACGAGATACTTCATTCAATGAATACACCAATAAAAATGTTTGACCCTGTCAATGCTTCGGCAACCACCCATTAGTAGCCTTTCGATCGAAATGCTACGGGTAGTGTTGCAGAATTATCCAAATGGATGATGAACTCATTACGGGAGTTTACCGCGCCAGGAAGACCACTTACGATGATCAGTCGTAGTAGTACAACCCCACCATTTTCTACATGTAGAGGAGAACCTATCGGATTTACTTGTCAACCGAACACTGAACTCCTAAGGAATGGACCGCCTTAGCGGAACTTCCAGGCCATTTGGGCCAATATAATAAGGCTGGGCCGGCGCTACTCGACCACTTACGCCACTCCTAGTTCAGATGAAATCCATGACTCTGAAACGTAAAGCTCGTTTTCCCCTTTCCCCAAGTAGAAACTTGTTGATACGGCTCCACCAAGAAGTCGTATCTAGTTGGAAAGGAAAACTCACCGATATTTCCCAGGCGATGCCTGTTAATGGATTAACTTGTTCCAAGAATTTTACTTCCCGAATATTGGGTAAGTAATCAAAAACTCTTTTACCAAGACAGCAACCTTGTTGCGAATATGAAACACACCACCGAGCCGGATCCCCCATGTTTTGAGCGAGTATTTAAATCCCCTTTTTAAAAGGAAGATCTTAAATATAAAAATAGTTTTGGGATCCGCTCTCACTTTTGAAAATCATTTTAAAGACTCGAAAACACTTTAAAGAGTGTTTGGAGTAAAACTGATTTAATGAAGTAAATCAGTCCCCGGAATATTTAGAAAATGACTGAATATTATTATTTAAATAATATTCCCATAAAGAATTATCTTTATAAAAATAATTGAAGTAGAAGTATTAAAACTTATACTTGAAACGAGTATTAAATAACCAAAGATATACTTATATGAAAGTATTATCTTTATTTGAATAATCGAAAATAAGTTTGATTATTTACACCTTATTCTTTAATAAAATAAAGAATATATCTCAGCAAATAATCGGAGTCATAGATCCTCAAATGAATATTCAAGAATATTCAATAAATAATATAAACTGAGTCATAAGCCCTCGAATGAATATTCAAATAATATTCATTAAATAATAAGCCGAGTCATAATACCTCGAATGAATATTATAAATAATATTCATTAAATAAAATAAAGGAGTCATACATCCTCAAATGAATATCCAAGTAATATTCAATAAATAATATAAAGGAGTCATAAGTCCTCGAATGAATATTCGAAATAATATTCAATAAATAATATAAAGTTATCGAATAACCTTTATTCGATTAATAGTTTTGAAAACTATAACCATATATATATATATATAAGTATATATTTATATTCATATATACAAAATTACTCGGGATCCTCGACTCCCGGTTTTAGAAAATATTTTCACCTTTGGGTCCCTATACTAAGGGTATATGCAAGTTACCGCTATCCTCTAGCATAGGTATTATCAACTGAACCAACAGATATATATTTCAAGAATATGAAACAGGCATGCATATATACCATATCACATGCTACAATATATCGCATCATTTGCTAATTATCCAACATGCATCTATCGCAAGATAATGCAAATACATATATTCATCACAACAACAGTATAACGGATAGAATACTTGCCTGAGCGACTTGGGGGTGAGAAAGGCTCGGGACGAGTCTGATAACCTATAAACAACAAGTAAGTTGGAATTAAACCAAAGTCACTTGTAAATCTATACTTTAACTAACTTAGACTCTAACGCTTGTTTTGCGCTCACTGATTTGCTTAAGTCACTCGGGTACCCTCGGCTCCACCATTTTTAATAATTTAACCTTTACGAGTTTTAAAGCGATTCCTTCGCGAGTGTCTTACCAACTGCCTAACACACTTACCATAAATGTTTCATACATTAATTAACCCTTTTTGGTCTTTAACCTATGTTTCAAAGTAAGGCGAGGGAAAAAGTTTCGTTCGCGAAACGCCGTTACTTGAAACGGTCGTTTCTCCTAAACCGTGCATCGGAATCGAACGAACTACATATCAAAACGAAGCTCGTAACATGAGCTATCTAAACATGGCAGTGGTCATAATCTAGCAGGGGGTTCTCGGGTCCTAATGCTATGCACAAAAACAGTCCAAAGAAAATCGGACGTTACGACGGCTATGTTTACGCGATTTCCCAATTTTAAACCATACAAAACCAACCACAAACCAACCTCAAATCCAACACACAACAAACATCCATCCTTATCACATCATAACAACCCCAACCAATTCAATTTAATCATTCATACTTATGCCTAAACTTAACTTTAATCATACTTAAGTTCCTTTAAATCAAAACTACAACAATTACCATTCCATTTCACTACCATTCCAAATCCCAAACTCTAAATCATAACAACAAACTACAATATCAACCCACTAATCAAAATCATCTTATAATATATAGGAATCTAGGGTTTGGAGATGGTATACCTTCCTTGAAGTGGTGGGTGGAGCTAGGAAGCCTTAAGAAGCTTTGAGAAGTCTTAAGAATGCTTGGATCTTCAAGAAAAACAAGAAAAAGTTCAAGTTAAAAACTTGAAAACACTATTCATTGTCTTCTTCTTTGATTAAATGAAGAAGATAGAGAAATAATTAATGGCTTAAACTCATGATATAGTCCTAACTAAGCATGAAGATGATTAGGGAATTATCTTACCAATTTAGGAAGCTTGGATCTTGGATTTTGAATTTCTCTTGCCTTTTGAATAGTGAAAAGCCGTGAGCAATGAAGAACAAAGCCTTGGTTGCTTTTGATTTTTGATGAGAATGATTTTTACTTGGCTTGGTTGACTTGTTTTGTATTTGATTTAGTCAATTACTTTCTTGCCCTTGAAATTGTGTGGTTACAAAGCTACCACACCTCCTTCCTTCCCATGTCATGCTTATGTCATCCTCATGATGTCATCCTCCCTTCCTTGTCCTCTTTCTATTGGTTGGATGACATCATTCCCCCTAATCCCTTTGATTAACTTCCTAATCGTTTGCCTAATGACCGCTGATCTGTTATACGGTTCGCTTAACTTTCGTTCTCGTTTATCGTTTGAAGGATCATACCCGGGATCTTATTACTTAGGTTCCCTTAACCTTTCTCAATACATTATATTCCTTTTTTTATGATCCTCTATTATAGTCCTTTAATTTAAATCCTTTTTATCCTGTTACCTTATACTCAATTCTCTCCGTATCTTGTGGATTTCCGGGAAAAACCAAAGTGTTCGGAATTGGATTCTGACGATCTTTACATACACTTATATACTTCATAGAGTACTAATAATATCCCAGAATATCCATAACAGAACCCCTACATAGTGTGGCATGAAAAGTTTCTTCATTCAGCTAAAACACTATTCACAAGGGTTACAAAAAGTTGAAAATTTTGGGGTTATTACAGTGATTTAGAAGTTGTAGAACCAAAAATTTGTTGCATCTTTTCATCAATTTTCCTCCTTTGCTCTTTGACTTGCAATTCAGCTGCTGCTATCTGGATTAGATCAATTCCATCAAGCTTTCCTTTGATTTGAATAGTTGGAGAAGTGGTGATGGCAGGAACTAGCACTTGAGATATTTGAACTGTTGTTGATGGCTCTCCTTCCCCTTCCCCTTTATTCTCCCCCTTTTTGTTATCATCAAGGGTAGGGGTCAAGCCTTGTGCTTTTGCCAGCTGCATTAGTAGATTTGTCTGAGTTTGTTGATTCTGAAGAATGATGACCATAGAGTCTTCAATGATCTGAACTCTGTTTGCCAACCTGGCCAACCTCTTGTCAGCATCAGATGCTTTCCTCAGTCTCCCCAACAAATCTTGCATAGTACCAAAAGGCATGACTGAATCCATCTTCTCAGCATTGTAGGATTTCAGATCAGCAATGTCCTGCTTGAGTTCATCCACACTTAGATTCTGTTTGAAATGCTGCAACTGCAAGAGATGCAGAGAGTCCAAATGAGCTTGAAGAATTGCCTTGGTACCAGCATCTGTAGTCTCCTGAAGGGCCTTCTGAATAGTCATTACTTGCCTGACCAAAGTTACACCAAACTCTCCTGGTGTAGATGCCTTTGCCCATGCCCAATCAGGTAGATCTAGAACAGAACTTGGGCATGCTTCTCCCCCTAAGTTCATGCTCTCATCCAAAGAATTAGAGTCATCATCATTAGAATTTACTCCAAATTCTTCAGATGGCTCACCAGCTTGAGAAGGCAGCCTGTTAATAGCAACTTTGTCTCTGAGAAGAGATTCTGAAGTGTGTACAATGTTTAAAGTATGTTCAGCCTCCACATTGCCCTGAGCAGCCAATAATTGATAGGCTGGAACAGGGTGAGTAAAAGTGTCAGCATCCAAGGAAATGTTATCAATTACAGCTTTGTAATGTTGCTGAAATTGTCTTTCCTTTTCTGCATCATCCACCATCATTGACTCACTAGCAACGGCTGGATCCACCCTTATAGCTTATGTACCTGCCTTTCTCTCATTTTCTCTATTTTCTTGCATCAGGGACTCCCCCTGGCTCACACACACCCTCACACCCTCACCCTCACCTTCTAAGGTGGCACTCCCCTCACTCACTTTTGTTATGCTGGAATAAATAGCATGCATATGGTGACTCTCAACCTCTCCTTTTTCCTGGGAGCAACCCAGCCTCTCACTCAAATTATCACTCCCTTCCCTCAAACCTAAAAGTGATTGTACAGTAACCATGTCCTCTATAGTTGAAATTGTTTATGTTATATGTGTAGAGACCATCAACGGATAGGGAGTATCCGTTGAAGTGGAAACTGATGGTATCAACGGATAACTGCTGTTAAGCTTATCCGTCGAAGAACAACCACTTGTCAACGGATGAGAGATATCCGTTGAAGAAGGAAAAGATGTAGATATTGAAAGTGACATAATTGTTGAATCTGTATGAATTGATTTTAAGTGAGGTGACACAGATTCTTCAACTATATCTGAAAAAATTGGCTGATGATCCAACAAATCATCTAAAAGATGATGATCATCAGGTTTTGAGTGGGGCTCCTCCCTGAGTTTTAATGAGGGAGAATCGGGAATTGATGTGAATATCATATCCACATCCAGAGAGAGTGATGGAAAGTTTGATGATTGATGTGTTTCTATTATGAGAGAATGGGGCTGTGACTCCACATTTGCTGGAGTCACATCAAGCTGAATTTGAGAAGGCAAAGATACAGGTGGATGTATCTGTGCTGTGTGTGCCCCTTGTGTGGAAACTAGGGTGTTGGCCTTCTTCTTCCTTGAAAAGGCTTTGATTGGTGAATGTGTGGCTTCAGTGTCCCTCCCTATTTTGTTCTGTGTCCCTGGTTGGGGACTATTTTTAATAGTTGCACCCTTTTGGGAGGATGCAACTAGGGATGTGTTTGACTCCTTTTAAACCACCACAGTCTTTTGAGAGACTGTGGCTTGGCTGGCTGGGGTACCACTCACCTCTCCCACTTTATCCTGGGGGGTTTCTTAATGTTCACCCCTCCCCTCACCACTCACACCCTGTTCACTCCCTTCAGGGTTTATGATAGTTGTTACAACTGTTGTCTTTTGAGAGACAACAGAGGTGGTTTTCTTTGGCTTGTGTTTTGAAATTTTAGTTTTGGTGGCTTTGGTAGGAACCTGTTTGGACAAAGACACATATTCCATTGCCATACTGGAAGGCAAAGAAACAATGGGGTTGGAAATAGTAGGAGTTATAGAAGTGTTTACCTCACTTACCTGTGGTGCATTCATGATTGGCAAATATACCAATGGCACCTGGCTGTTGAGGTTCATTCTCAAAAGGTCTGCAAGGACCCTTTTCTCTTGTGCCCAGCATTTGAGTTTATTGTTCTCATTAGATATAACCAATCCTTCAGCAACATGGTTATCCAATAACATAAAGAATCTAGCATAGTAGATGTTATGTGGTCTATTAGCTTTGTTACCTAATCTGGAACCTAATTCTTGACATAGTTGCTAAAATTAAAGTACCTGTCAGAAACTAGCATATAGAGCATATTAACAAGAGATGAAGTTATGGCATCAAAATTGCTAATCTTCCCAGAGAAAACCTTGATAAAGGCATCTCCAAGAAAACTCCATTCTTTTCTAAGGCCCTTCCTTCTAATACTACCTAAACTAGCAGAATTAAAAGCATAGCCTATGGAATCTAACATAGCAGATACATCTTTATCAGTTTGTGGTTTCATGGCATTATTCTTAGGCAAATTAAAGCAAGACTGTATATCATCACAGTTAATGCAATAATCCTTACCTTTGAGAGAGAAGGCAATAGTCATATTTGTGGAGTTGAACTCTGTAGTTGTCCAAATCTCCTCAATCACCTCACAGTAGATGGTTGGGGCTTCCAGCATTGCATAGCTTAGTTTGCAGTTTTTGATGAAGTCCATCATCTTGTGATAATCAGAATGGGCTTCATTCTTTTCAACCAAGGCTACGAAATTATTCTTTTCATAAACAAATCCAGATTGAGACGTAATTTTGACTACTGGTGCCATTGTTGTGAGTAGAGGTTGCAGAGAAAAACTTGAGAATTTTGGGAGAGAAGGAGAATAAAAATTGCAAGAAAGCGTAAAGTGAAAATAAGAATTCAATGGGCTTTTATACTTTCTTGAATTAAAACGTAAATAAAATGATTAAATGATACTTTTAAACAAATTACAACCGTTTAAGAATAAAGAAAACTGTAGAAATTCTGAAAACTGCCTTTAATACAAATACATACAACAGTGTATATCTGTATCAACGGTTAAGGAAAAGAATCAACGGTTGTGACTCACTTAAAGTAACTGATGTGACACTTCAACGGATAAGGTAAATAGTTATCTGTTGATGATCAACACTATTTTATCCGTTGAGGGATAAAATTACCAGAAATGTATTTATCTTTCAACGGATAATGAACATCCGTTGATAGAACAATTTTGGCTTTCAACGGATAGGGAATATCCGTTGATAGAATAAGTCTTACTTAAAGCCAACTTTGTTCTTGCAGCAAATTCATTTCAGGCTTCAAGGCAGATTATATAGAGGACATAAATTTATGAATAATTAAGCATACCTAGCTCACTTACTAATCTTGTGAATGTTGATTCATCAAGTGGCTTAGTAAATATGTCTGTAATCTGCTTTTCACTTGGAACAAAATGAAGTTCCACTGTACCTTTCATCACATGTTCCCTAATGAAGTGGTACTTGATGTCAATGTGCTTGGTTCTTGAGTGCTGCACTGGATTTTCAGTAATGGCAATGGCACTTGTGTTGTCACAGAATATAGTAATTTTGTCAACAGTTAGTCCATAGTCAAATAGTTGATTCCTCATCCATAGTATCTGTGCACAGCAACTACCAACAGCAATGTACTCAGCTTCAGCTGTTGATGTAGAAACAGAATTTTGCTTCTTGCTAAACCATGACACAAGCTTGTTCCCTAGAAATTGACAGGTGCCAGTTGTGCTTTTCCTGTCTATTTTGCAGCCTGCATAATCTGCATCTGAGTAGCCAATTAGATCAAAACCAGACTCTCTAGGGTACCAAATTCCTAGATTTGGAGTCCCTTTGAGATATCTGAAGATTCTTTTAATAGCCACTAAGTGAGATTCTTTAGGGTCAGCTTGAAATCTAGCACAGAGACATGTAGAAAAGATTATATCAGGTCTACTAGCAGTTAAATATAAAAGTGAGCCAACCATGCCTCTAAAACTTGAAATGTCCACAGACTTTTCAGCCTTGTTTAATTCAAGCTTGGTGGCAGTGGCCATGGGAGTTTTTGCAGATGAACAGTCCATTAAGTCAAACTTCTTTAAAAGATCATAAATATATTTAGTTTGACTAATGAAAATTCCACCACTAACTTGTTTAACTTGTAAACCAAGAAAATAAGTTAGCTCTCCCATCATGCTCATTTCATATTTACTTTGCATTAACTTAGCAAACTTTTTACAAAGCTTATCATCTGTAGATCCAAATATAATATCATCTACATAAATTTGAACAAGTATTGTAGAGCCATTAACATTTCTAAAGAAAAGAGTTTTGTCAATAGTACCTCTTGTGAAGTGATTATCTAGAAGAAATTTTGACAAAGTCTCAAACCAGGCTCTAGGTGCTTGCTTTAGTCCATAGAGTGCTTTCTACAGATAATACACATAGTCTGGAAAGTTTGGATCTTCAAATCCTGGAGGTTGGCTTACATAAACTTCTTCCTCCAATTCCCCATTTAGAAATGCACTCTTGACATCCATTTGATAGACTTTGAAATTGGCATGGGCTGCATAGGCTAGAAAGATTCTGATGGCCTCAAGTCTGGAAACTGGAGCAAATGTTTCATCAAAATCTATTCCCTCTTGTTGAGAATAGCCTTTAGCAACCAATCTGGCTTTATTCCTTATGACAATGCCATTTTCATCCATCTTGTTTCTGAATACCCATTTTGTGTCAATAGAACTCTTGTTCTTTGGCTTGGGTACCAGCTTCCATACTTTGTTCCTCTCAAATTGGTTTAGCTCCTCTTGCATTGCTAAAATCCAATCTGGATCCAATAGAGCTTCTTCCACTCTCTTAGGTTCCTCCTGTGATAGAAAGCTACTATACAGACATTCATCTGGAGTAGCCCTTCTAGTTTGCACTTTAGATGTAGCATCACCAATGATCAGTTCAAAAGGGTGATTCTTAGTCCATTTCCTTTGAGGTGGTAGATTAGCTCTAGATGAGGTTGCCTCAGTATTGTCATGATGTGAGATAGAATGTTGATTGGTTGAAACTCCCCCTGAGTTGCTGATCCTTTGAAAGGAATTGGGAGCTCTATCAACTGATGAAGTGAATTGACTATCCGTTGACAGACTGTGATCAACGGATGCTTCATTATGAACTTCAATGGATGATGCACTTTGTCTTTCAACGGATGCTGCATTGCTTCTTTCAACGGAAGCTGAATTATGACTTTCAACGGATGCAGCATTCTGTGCATTATCCAAAGGCAGATTTTGAATTCTTCTTGAGATGCCTTCTTCATCTTTCTCATTTTCACTATCATCACAATATATCTCAATATTGTCAAATTTGAGTCCTTCAATATGTCCCTCATCTGTTAGTCCATCAATCTTTTTATCATCAAACACAACATGAACAGATTCCATGACAATGTTGGTTCTTAGATTGTAGACCCTATATGATTTTCCAGCAGAATAGCAAACAAATATTCCTTCATCAGCCTTTGCATCAAACTTCTCTTTGTGATCAGATTGATTCCTTAAGATGTAACATTTACAACCAAAGACATGCAGAAAGTTTAAAGTTAGTTTTCTTCTCTTGAATAATTGATAGGGAGTCATGCCTTTTGCCTGATTGATTAGAGAAATATTCTGAGTGTAACATGCACAGTTAACAGCCTCAGCCCAAAAGTAAGTTGGGAGTTTTGACTCTTCAAGCATTGTCCTTGCAGCTTCAATTAGTGATCTGTTCTTCCTTTCCACCATACCATTTTGTTGTGGGGTCCTTGGAGCTGAGAACTCATGCATGATCCCATTTTCTTCACAGAACAACTTCATGGTTGAATTCTTGAACTCAGTTCCATTGTCACTCCTAATATTCCTTACTTTGAAATCAGGATGATTGTTGACTTGCTTGATATGATTGATAATGATTTCACTAGTTCATCCTTTGATCCAAGAAAATAAACCCATGAAAACTTTGTGAAATCATCTACAATCACTAGGCAATATTTTTTCCTTGAAATTGACAATACATTGACTGGTCCAAAAAGATCCATGTGTAGCAGTTGTAATGGTTCATCAATTGCAGATTCAAGCTTCTTACTGAATGATACTTTCTTTTGCTTTCCTTTCTGACAAGCATCACACAGTGCATCCCTTGTGAATTCTACTAGAGGTATTCCTCTAACTAAGTCCTTTTTGACTAGATCATTCATTGTCTTGAAATTCAAATGGGACAGCTTCTTGTGCCATAGCCAACTTTCAACTGAGCTTGCTTTGCTGAGAAGACAAGTAATAGATTCTGCATCTGTAGAGTTGAAGTCAGCTAAGTACACATTCCCTTTTCTAACTCCAGTTAGAACCACTTTATTGTCCTTCTTACTTGTGACAATACAGGCTTCAGAATTGAAGGAAACAGTATTCCCTCTGTCACATAGTTGACTGATGCTCAATAAGTTGGGTTTGAGACCATCAACCAATGCAACTTCATCAATGATGACATTTCTTTTGAAATCAAGCCATATCCCATAGTGAATCCTTTGTTGTCATCTCCAAAGGTTATGTTAGGGCCAACTCTCTCCTTAAACTCTGTGAGCAGGGTGAAATCTCCTGTCATGTGTCTTGAACAGCCACTGTCCAAGTACCATAGATTCCTTCTTTTTCCCTGGTTGCTTGATGAACTAGTTTCATTTTCATTAGAATTAGCCATCAGGGCTAGGTTGATATATTCCATATCATCATCTTCATTGACTCCATCTGCTGCCCAATCATTTTGAGTGAGAAAAGCTCTTTCCTTTTGTTTGAGCAAATCAAAATACTTCTTTTTGTAATCAACTTGCTCAAATTTCTTCTTATCAGAGGTTGGCTTCCTACACTCACTTGCAAAGTGTCCACTAATGCCACAGTTATAACATTTGAACTTGGATTTATCCACCATGTTTTTGTTTGGCTTAGTGAATTTTGTATTTTTCCTGAACTTCATCTTTGCAAACCTCCTGGACAGAAAAGCCAGATGTTCATCAACATCATCAGAGTCATCCTGACTGGAATTGTTTTCATCCTCAGCTACTTGCTCTTTACCCTTGCTTGATTCTGATTTGCTTGTGCCAATTTTGAGACTTGGCATTGTCTTCTCCTCATTCCTGGCTCCAACCTTCTCACTGTCAGCTACAAGTGCAACTAATCCTCCTTTTCTCTTTCCCTTTTCCAACAGCTCATCTTGCTCCATCTCAAGTTCATATGTCTTCAAAATTCCATATAATCTTTCAAGTGTGAAGTCCTTATAATCTTGAGAATTTCTTAGAGAAACAGTCATAGGCTTCCATTCCTTTGGTAGAGACCTTAGAAATTTTAAATTGGAGTCCTTGACTTGGTACATTCTTCCATACAGCTTCAATCCATTCAACAGTTTCTGAAATCTGTTGAAGGTATCATTCAATGATTCTCCTTCTTCAAAATGAAAATATTCATACTGTTGAATGAGAAGCTGTATTTTGTTTTCTCTAACTTGCTCAGTGCCTTCACAGATAAGCTGCACAGTATCCCAAATTTCCTTAGCAGTTTGGCTGTTAATGACATTGTCAAACATATCTTGATCTAGGCCATTAAACAGAATGTTCATGGCTTTCTTGTCCTTGTGAACCTCTTCAATATCTTCAACAGTCCATTCTGCTTTTGGCTTGGGAATAGACTGTCCAACAACAACTGTTGCAGTAGCAGCTGTGGCCACCTTGTGAGGGATGTGAGGACCATTTTCAATGCAGTTGATGTAGCTTTCATCTTGAGAGAGAAGATGTAAATGCATCTTCACTTTCCAGTGATGATATTTATCTCTTTCCAAGATTGGAATCTTTACACCAATATCCTTCTTACTCATGATGTTAGCAGAATAGATCTTTAAACTCTGTGTATGTTAAGAGCTTGCTCTAATACCAATTGTTATTCCCAGTGGACTAATAATGAGATTTACAGAAGGGGGGTTGAATGTAAATCTCAAAACTTTTTCAAGTTTTGAGCAGTTTCTAAGGCTAAGTGTTTTTGTGGGCAAATGTGTGTGAATTGCTTGAAGCTAATGCAGACAGATATATATTCAAACACAAATGTAAAGAACACAGAGAACTTAAAAACTTTTCTGGTGGATTTGTTGTTCCACCAGAGATGTGTTATTTCAGAAAATCTGTGATTCAAAGAAATAAATCACAGCTGCTTCCTAGTACAAACTAGATGATTTTCTCTCTGGATTTTTCTAAACAGCTCTGGAAAATTCACACCTAATTACTAGCTGCTACTTGGTTTATATATCACCAAGTTTACAAGTGAAGAAAAAACTGTAAAATACAATTAAAAAGGCTCTTCACATGTTTCTTCTTCATTTCTCTATCCAATGCAATTTAGGCTAAGCTGTTAATCTTTGAATACTTCCTTGTTTGCACCAGAATGGAAATGCTGCATTTTCTTGATTCCTCCTAGAGGCTTCCACATTCCAGTTTGTCTCTATCAACCCATGTGCCTCTGTCAGCTTATGAATTGTCACTATCAACTGCTAATGAACTCAGCATCCGTTGAAGCTTTCATCCGTTGATGCCTTATCCGTTGAGGCTTTATCCATTGAAGCTTTATCCGTTGATGCATTAGCAGTTGAAGTCTTTATCCGTTGAAGCACTTATCCGTTGATGGATATTATCCGTTGAAGCTTTAGAGACATCCGTTGAAGCTTTGTTTCTTATCCGTTGAAGGTCTTCAATATCAGTTGATACTTCTTCACTTATACAAAATTACAAGGCATGAAATATTTACAATTAGCCCTCCTATTTGCATATCCACTAGTAGTCAACATGACTGATAATTTCCTACAACATCTAAGAATTACAACTTGAATCCAGAGAATGAAATGTGCTACAATACTAAACTTATTGCTAAGTAAAGCTACTCCTTCAACGGATAGCCAAGATGGTCTTATCCGTTGAGGCTACAAACACTAGATTTCTACTTAAGTGTTTTGTATAACTTATCATTAAACTAATACACATATTCCTAACAAACACAAGTCTTTAAAAACTTTCTGGTAGATTTGAATGTATCCACCAGAGATATATAGTATATCAAGAGAACTCTGTGTAGCAAGATTTGCTCACAGCTGCTTACAAATGTGAACAACTAAGTTTACAGAGAAATGCTAAAAATACAACTTACAAATGTTTCTCTAAGAATTTTCTTGCTTAGTGTTCTTGTTGTTCCATTTGCTACTTCTTGGTTTATATATCACCAAGATTATAAAGTAATAAGACAAGATAATAAAACAAAACCTATCAAGTCTAATAATCTGCTGCTTCATTACTCTATTCCAGCATCTTTGAATATCTTCATAATAGCATGGAAATGGCAATGCTTCTTTGTTCTCTAAAACCCAGTTGAATAGGCTTCCACATTCCTTTTGCATACACTCGACGCATGTGACTGTGTTGTCACTGTCAACTGATGTTTGAATTGATTATCTGTCGGGTACATGATCATCCATTGGGTTGCCTTGTTGATCATCCATCGAGTGGCATTGTTGTTTATCCGTCGGGTAGCTATTTGGCACTTGACTTCATTTCATTTATACAGAATTACAAGACATCATCTATGTACAATTAATCAACCTATTCTGCATATCTAATTAAAGTCAACATGACTTGAGTGCTACTACAGAATCTAAATAAGGTGTATGGAGAAATGTGCTACAGACTCATTATTACACAAGCTACTCACTCGATGGATAATTGATCATCATCTGTCGGGACTATATTGAGTCATCCGTCGGGACTATATTCCTTATCCGTCGAGTGCTACATTTTTCACTAAGTAAAATCTACTAAGGTGTTTTGTTAATGAAATCATCAAGTTCACAACATATCCACAACAATCTCCCCCAATTTATGTCTACTGGAATTGTAGCAATAAATTAAGAGAAACTTGATGATAACAAAGCACCCTAAAAATACAACTTTAAAAGTAAGTAGATAAAACTGTAAAGTGCTTCAAATAACAAAATGCACAAAGATTAGCTCACAGTCATTTTCAAGGTGCTCCTCTAGCCTGAGCAGATTAATCTAATTACTTGAAGGTCTGGATCTCTTTCCAAGCTTTCTGATGTTTTCTTCTATCTGATTTTGGAGCTGTCTGTGGAATTCTAGTTCATCAGATTCTGAGAGATTTAGCTTTTCTTGCATTTCCAAAAGAGTCTCATTGCTAGAGATGCTCAATTGGACTTCTAATCTGAAAAATCTTCTAACTCCTTTGTCATCTATGAACTCCATCAACCAGTAGGGCCTTAGATTCACTCTTCTCCCTGTGTAAGGAGTAATTAGAGTCTTTGGGAGTGCATCTTTCGCTCTAATACTCCTCAGTTCTTCAATCTTCTTTAGAACCAATCTTCTTGCAGTTACATTGAATCCAAAGTTCTTCTTGAATGATGAATAAACCTTTATTAGCACAGATTGGCTTTCTTGAAGAATCCTGTGAAGTGGCCATTGAATCCCCTTTCCTCCCTTGTACTTGAAAACTAACCTTTCAGGCAGATTCCTGTAGGCATCAATCCCTCTAACTTCTTCTACTTCATCTAGATAGAGGTTTAGATCAGAGAATTCCTTGATGTCATATAAGTACATGTAATCTCCCTTGTTGACTTTGGATTGAGCTTTGGTTAGAGATTTGGATTTGAGAGGTGACAGCTTCACTTTCTTGACTGCTCTTGATTTTATTCTTTTTGGCTTGTTAAGGATTGGCAAATTGAAGTCAGGAATTGGTAGACTTTCCCAGTCTATTGGTTCATCCTTAGGCACAATAGGTTCACCATGAATGTTTCTGTAAGGATCCACCACTTTAATGTCTTCAAATATCACTGAGGGTTTTGATGCTTGAGTTGTAGTTGGAGTGGATTCCTTGGAAAACTGATCCTCCAATTCCTTACCAGCAAAGTTCTATTTCCTTTTGGTTCTTTTGGCCAATTCCTTGTATCTTTGAGATTTCTTCTGTTGTGGTTCAACTTGCTTCTTTGGATCTTGAGATTCAGTGATTTCAGATGGCTGAGCAGGAATTTGTTGTGTTAGTTTCACAGCTTATAGCTTGGCCAGGATAGCAGCTTGCTCTTTCTTTTGTTTAACCTTTTTAGCATCTAGATGGCATGCCTAATCTTGAACAGGAGCCTATTTCTCCCCTATGTCCAATGGCTCTTCTTCACTATCTCCACCTTCACCTCCAAAGAATTCTTCTGAACCACCAGTCTCATAATCAACATCACCAGCTATAGAGGGCAAAGCTGTGATGGGATCCTTAGCTCTTAGCATTGACTATGTGGTGTGCACCAAGTTAAGCATCCTTTCTGCATTGTCATTGCCCTGTTCAGCTAGAAGTTGATATGCTGGAACAGGGTGAGTAAATGTCTCAGAATCAAGGGAGGTGGAATTTATAACAGCTTGAGGTTGCTGAGATAGTTCCTCCCTGTCTGCATCCTGGACATTCATTAACTCACTTGCAATAACATCCACCCTTATATCTTCAGTATCTGCTTTTCTCTCATTTTCTCTCTGTTGTTGCATCAAGGTCTCACCTTGACTCCCCACCCTCACACCCTCACCTTCACCATCTAAGGTGGGACTCCACACACTCTCTTTTTCCAATCCTGAAGAACTGGATTGCATATTTTCATTCTTTTCCTCTCATTTTTCCTGGGAGAAACCCAGACTCTCACTCAGTTCACTCCCTTCCCTCAATCCTAGGAGTGATTGTACTACCACTAAGTCTTCTGCACTGGAGATAATTGATGAAATTGGAAGCTGTGCAGAGACACTCGACAGATAAGGGATATCCATCGGGTTAGCAGTTTGACTATCCGACGGATAACTGTTGTTAAGCTTATCCATCGGGATAGAATCACTACTCGACAGATGAACAATATCCATCGAGAGAGTAGGAATAAATGAGTTTGGAGTGGAAACTATTGTGGACTTTGTGCAGATTGATGAAAATTTTGGCACAGATGTCTCAACAGTTCCTCAAAGAATTGGCAGGTGAGCCAACAAATCATCCAAAAGATGATGCTCACTTGCACTAGATTTTGGCTTCCCCAACAGAGTTAAAGAAGGGGAATCAGGAATTGATGTGTTGATCATATCCACATCCAGAGAGTTTATGGGAGAATTTGGTGTTTGGGGTGCTTCTATAACTAAAGATTTTGGCTGTGACTCCACATTTATTGGAGCTATATCAAACTGACTTTGAGAAGGTGCAGTGACTGTTTCTTTAGCACCGGTTTGCACAGTGTGTGAACCCTGTGCATCCCCAAGGGTTTTTGGTTTCTTCTTTCTGGTATAGGTTTGGGGTGAGCTTGTGTCCCTTACCCTTTTGGCCTATGCTCTTGGCTGAGAGCTTTGTTCAATAGTCACATCCTTTTGGGAGGATGTAACTAGCAATGAGCTTATTTCCTTATTAAGCACTACAGTTTGTTGGGAAACTGCAGTGTGGCTAGGCTGGGAAACACTCACCTCTCCAACCTTATCCTTAGGGTTTCTTTGATGTTCACCCTGTCCCTCACCTACCTTACCCACCTTCACACTCCCCTCTTTAGGTTTGGTGGATTTTACAACTGGCATCTTTTGAGAGATGCCAGAGGGGGCTTCCTTTGACTTGGATTTAGAAATTTTATATTTGGTAGCTTGGGTAGGCAACTGTTGGGTCATTGACACAGTTGTCATAGTTACACTAGTGTGCAAAGAAATTTGTGAGGTTGGAAGAGTAGAGACATATGAACTTACCTCACTTACCTGAGGTGCTTCCATTACAGGGAAATAGAAGAGTGGCACCTCTTTGTGATGGTTTGCCCTGTTCAAATCTGCAATAATTCTCCTTTCTTGAACCCAACAATCTAGTTTGTTGGTTGGGTTCTCAAGCACAATTCCCTCAGAGAGGTGGTTAGCTAACATCATGAAAAATCTAGCATAGTAAACATTTTTACCCCTCTTATTTAACTCACCTAACTTAAACCCCAACTCAAATAAAACAAGATCACTAAAGTTAAAGAACTTATCAGTTACAAGCATGTAAAGCATGTTAAGCATAGAGATATGACAGAATCAAAATTACTGATTTTACCAAAGAATACCTTAGTAACTACATCACATAGAAAACTCCATTCCTTCCTAATACCCAATCTCCTAATTTCACTTAACTTAGAAGTAAAGAGTGCATAGTTCATGGAATTAAGCATATTAACAATGTCAGTGTCTGTGTGTGGTGAAGTTATAGTATTATCAGGAATCTTGAAGCATGCTTTAACAAAATCACTATTAATATAGAATTCCTTACCTTTAATAGTGAGTGTGATGGTTTTATCAGTTGAGTTGTACACCGCAGTTGACCACATTTCTTTAACAACCTCACAGAAGATGGTGGGTGATTCCAGCATGGCATAGTTGAGTTTGCAGTTCTTCACAAAATCCATCATAGTCACCAGACTGTTGAATCCCCTTGTTTACTAGAGTCGTGAAGTTGTTCTTCTCATAGATAAATCCAGTTTGTGACATGATCTTGACGACTGATGCCATTGTTAGAGAGTGGAAATTGCAGAGATAGAGATGATAATTGTTTTTGAGAAAGAGAGAATTTAGAGCAGTTGATTTGAGAATGATAAAAGAAAAGTAATGAAAATGGATTAAGCTTTTATACTATCTCAAAAATAACTGTCAAAAATAATAAAGTAAAATAAAGTAACCAATAAGAATTGCCCAAAATATCCGTTTAAAAAATAAACTGTAAAAATTCCTTCAATTATCCGTCGTGTTATACTTACAAACTGTAAGTATACTCGATGGATAATGATCAGGAAATCAACGGCTAAGAATAAGACAATTCGAAGGATGAGTATAAATCAGTTATCCGTCGAGTCATAAAATATTCCAGAAAAGAATTGATTTTATTAATAAAACGTATACCGACGGATGATCAAACTCGATGGATAATGATCATCCGTCGAGATGTAAATTTTGACTTAGCCAAAATTTCATCCAAGACTGAAAAATCAATTAAGGTTCTGGCTGCATTATAACTTGCAAATTATCTGAAAAGATTAAAGAATAATTTAGCATACCTAACTCACTTACCAACCTTGAAAAGGTGGATTTATCCAGTGGCTTGGTAAATATATCTGCAAGCTGCTTTTCACTTGGAACAAAATGTAGTTCCACAATACCATTCATTACATGTTCCCTTATGAAGTGGTACTTGATGTCTATGTGCTTTGTCCTTGAATGCTGTACTGGATTTTCAGTGATGGCAATTGCAGTTGTGTTATCACAGAAAATGAGTATTCTTTCAACTTGCAAACCATAGTCTAGAAATTGGTTTTTCATCCACAAAATTTGTGCACAGCAACTGCCAGCAACAATATATTCAGCTTCAGCTGTAGAAGTAGAAACTGAATTTTGCTTTTTACTGAACCAGGACACATGCTTGTTTCCTAGAAATTGACAGGTTCATGTTATACTTTTTCTATCAATTCTACAACCTGCATAATCTGCATCTGAATAACCAGTTAGATCAAAACCAGAATCTCTAGGGTACCAAATGCCAAGTTTTGGTGTTCCCTTGAGATATCTAAAAATTCTCTTAATAGCTACTAAGTGAGATTCTCTAGGATCAGCCTGAAATCTAGCACACAAACATGTAGCAAACATTATATCTGGCCTACTAGCTGTTAAATAAAGAAGTGAGCCAACCATGCCCCTATAACTTGAAATATCCACAGATTTTTCAGTAGTGTTTAATTCAAGCTTAGTTGTAGTGGCCATGGGAGTTTTTGCAGATGTGCAATCCATTAGATCAAAATTCTTCAAAAGATCATAAATATATTTAGTTTGACTAATGAATATTCCATCACTAACTTGATTAACTTGTAAGCCAAGAAAGTAAGTTAGTTCTCCCATCATACTCATTTCATACTTACTTTGCATCAATTTGGCAAACTTTTTGCAAAGTTTTTCATCTGTAGAGCCAAAAATAATGTCATCTACATAAATTTGAACAAGTACACTACAGCCATTAACATTTCTAAAGAAAAGAGTTTTGTCTACAGTACCTCTAATGAAGTGATTCTCTAAAAGAAACTTTGACAAAGTGTCATACCAGGCTCTAGGTGCTTGCTTCAGTCCATAAAGTGCTTTCAAAAGATAGTAAACATATTCTGGAAAGTTTGGATCTTCAAAACCAGGAGGTTGACTGACATAGACTTCCTCCTCCAAATCTCCATTCAGAAAGGCACTTTTGACATCCATTTGATAGACTTTGAAATTGGCATGGGCTGCATAGGCTAAGAAGATTCTGATGGCTTCAAGTCTTGCAACAGGAGCAAATGTTTCATCAAAATCTATTCCTTCTTATTGACAAAAGCCCTTAGCAACCAATATAGCTTTGTTCCTGACTACTATGCCATTTTCATCCATCTTGTTTCTGAATACCCATTTGGTGTCTATTGGATTCTTTCCTTTAGGCTTGGGCACCAGCTTCCATACCTTATTCCTCTCAAATTGGTTTAGCTCCTCCTGCATAGCTAAAATCCAATCAGGATCCAACAAAGCTTCTTCTACCTTCTTTGGTTCTTCCTTAGAAAGAAAGCTGTTGTATAGATATTCTTCTTGAGTTGCTCTCCTTGTTTGAACTCTAGAAGATACATCACCAATGATGAGCTCAAAGGGGTGATCCTTTGTCCATTTCCTTTGTTGTGGTAGATTAGCTCTAGATGAAGAGACCTCATTGTTGTCTTGATGTGTGATTGAGTTTTAATTGTTAGAAACTCCCCCTGAGTTAATGGATCTTTGATTTGAGAAAGGGGAACTTTCTGTAAGTGATCTATTCTGACTTCCAGCTTCTTTTGATGAACCGACAGATGGTGAATTTTGAGTACCGACAGATGAAGTTGGTTGTCTCCCGACGGATAAAGCAGATTGTCTTCCGACGGATGAAGTATTTTGCAACTCGACAGATGTTGAATTTTGTGCTTCATTGGTAGTGGATTTTTCTGCATTATCCTTAGATACTGTTTCTTGATCACTTTCATCATCACTGTCATCACTAACCATCTCTACATTGTCAAATTTGAGGCTCTCATGGTAATCTCCATCTTACAGTCCTTCAATCTTTTTATCATCAAATACAACATGTATTGATTCCACAGCAATGTTTGTTCTTAGATTGTATACTCTATATGCTTTACCAACAGCATATCCAACAAAAATTCCTTCATCTGCTTTAGCATCAAACTTCCCATTTTGATCAGTTTGATTTCTCAAGATATAACATTTGCAGCCAAAGACATGAAGAAAATTTAAAGTTGGCTTCTTGTTCTTGAACAATTGATAGGGAGTCATGCATTTTTCTTGATTAACCAGAGAAATATTTCGAGTGTAGCATGCAGTATTTACAGCTTCAGCCCTGAAATATGTTGGTAATTTAGATTCTTCAAGCATTGTCCTGGCAGCTTCAATAAGTGATTTGTTCTTCCTTTCTACTACTCCATTTTGTTGTGGAGTTCTTGCTACTGAAAACTCATGCAAGATCCCATTTTCTTCACAAAATGCTCTCATGACAGAATTCTTGAACTCAGTTCCATTGTCACTCCTAATTCTTCTAACTTTGAAATCAGGATGATTATTGACTTGCCTTATGTGATTGATGATGATTTCACTAGCCTCATCTTTAGACTTTAGGAAATATGTCCAAGAGAACTTTAAGAAATCATCTACAATTACTAGGTAAAATCTTTTCCTTGAAATGGACAACACATTGACTGGTCCAAACAAATCCATGTGTAGCAGTTGCAAAGGTTCTTCAATTGTTGAATCAAGCTTCTTTCTGAATGATGCTTTAATTTGCTTTCTCTTCTAGCAAGCATCACACAGTCCATCCTTAGAAAACTCCACTTGAGGAATGCCTCTAACCAGTTCTTTCTTTACAATCATTTATGGTCTTGAAGTTTAGATGGGATAGCTTCTTGTGCCATAACCAACTTTCATCCTGACTTGCTTTGCTGAGAAGACAAGTAACAGATTCTGCATTTGATGAGTTAAAGTCAGCTAGGTACACATTCCCTTTTCTCACACCAGTGAGAACCATTTTATTGCTTCTCTTGTTTGTCACAACACAGGCTTATGAGTTGAAGGTTACTGAATTGCCTTTATCACAAAGTTAGCCGATACTCAACAAATTGTGCTTGAGACCATCCACTAAGGCAACCTCTTCAATGATGACATTGTCTTTTAAAATCAAGCTATATCCCACAGTATAACCGTTGATAGCATCTCCAAAAGTAATACTTGGGCCAGCTCTCTCCTTGAACTCTGTGAGCAGGGTAGAATCACCAGTCATGTGACTTGAACAGCCACTATCCAAGTACCACAGATTCTTTATGTTTCTCTGCACACATCAAAATCAAATCAAGTGGATTTTGTTACCCAAGTTTCCTTGGGTCCTGCCTTGTTAGCTTTCTTTTTCTGTTTCTTAGGTTTGATCCCATTTGACTTGAGGATATCAGATTCATCCTTAGTCATTTGAGTTGGTCCTTTGAAACCATTCATTACAACAGAATTATCATGCATATTTTGATTAAAAGGAAATGGCATGCTATTAGTAAACATGTTATTCCAGTAAGGCATGCTAAATGGCATTTGTGGCATACTAAATGCATCATAATAAGGATTTAGGTACAAATGGCATATTAGCAAATTGTGCATTCATATTATGTGCAGACATAGCATTCATAGGCATAGAAGGCATGGCATTCATGTTGGAAAAAAGAGGTGGCACAGATATGGAAGTAGGCATGGCAGATTTACAATTAACAGACAAATGATTTACACTACCACACTTGACACAGATTTTTCTGGGAGCATATTAATCAGGAGTGTAGTTGTTATGCTTGTTAATTCCTACTTTACCATTTCTATTATTTTTCCTTTTAGCCTCTATTTTAACCTCAATCTTTTCCAGTCTGTCACTCAATTGCTTGACAGTCATATGACCAACATTAGCCTTTTTCTCCTTCTTCACTTGACTGGATTCTCCTGGAACAAAGTTCTTGGAAACTGATCCATATTTCTCATTTAACTTGACAAGTTTAACTTTACTCACAAGCTTGCTCACAGTCGACGGATGAGGATTTATATCACTCGACGGATAAACCTTTTTGTTATCCGACGGATGACCCTCATCATCCGTCGAGTCTACATCTATTAGCAATCCTTCAACCAAATTGGATTCCAGCTTCTCCTTATTCTTCTTCCAGGCTGCATCACAAAAGGACTCAATACCTTGAACTTTGGTGATTTGAGCAAGAACATCTCTAGATGTTTTCCATGCCTTAATCACCTCATGTTCTCATTCAAGCTGCTTCTTCAAGATCTTTTCTTTCTTCAAGGACTCAGTTAATTCATCCTTAGCAATTCTCAATTTTTCAATTCAATGAACTGAGACTCTAACACATTATTCCTCTCACTTAAAAACAAATTGTTTTCTTTGATTTTAGCATTTTCTTTAGTAAGAGATTTAAGTGTAACACGCAAATGATATAATTCTGTAGACATGTCATTTATTGCATCATTACACTCAGCTTTAGATAAATGTGCAAGGTTAGTGGTGATTACCTGATTACTTGAAGAACTTGTCTCTGTTTCATCAGACTTGGCCATTAGGGCTAGATTAACATAGCTGACATCCTCATCCAGACCATCTGCTGCCCAGTCATTTTCTTGTGTAATGAAAGCCCTTTCTTTTTGTTTGAGTAGCTCAAAATATTTCTGTTTATAATCCACAGGCTCAAACTTTTTCTTGCTGGAATCTGACTTTCTACACTCACTAGCAAAGTGCCCTGCCAAGCCACATTTAAAACATTTGAATTTTGATTTATCCACCATGTTTCTATTTGGCTTAGCTGCTCCAAAGTTCTTCTTGAACTTGAGCTTGGAAAATCTTCTGGAAAGAAATGCTAGATGTTCATCAATATCTTCCATGTCATCTTGGGTCAAAGAATCTTCATTTTCTGCTACCAGCCCCTTGCCCTTGTTTTCACAGACCATTGAAGTTAATTGAACAGCTTCCATCTTCATCTCCTTCTCTTTCTCTAATTCAGCAACTAGTGCAATGTTCCTCCTTTCTTCTTTCCTCTCTCCATCCTCTCATCTTACTCTATTTCAAGCTCATAAGTTTTCAGGATGGCATACAGTCTCTCCAAAGTAAACTCCTTGTAATCTTGAGAGTTTCTCAATGAGACTGTCATAGGTTTCCATTCCTTTGGAAGAGATCTAAGGAACTTAAGATTGGAGTCTTTTGTCCACCTTTCCATGCAACTTTAGAGCATTTAGTAGTTTTTGAAATCTACTGAAAATGTCAGTGAGAGACTCACTATCTTCACTATGAAAGTGCTCATATTGCTGGATTAGTAGCTGCATCTTGTTTTTTCTAACTTGTTCAGTGTCATCACAGATAATCTGTGTAGTATCTCAAACTTCCTTGACAGTTTTGCAATTGATGATGTTGTCAAACATGTCACCATCAACTCCATTGAGTAGAATATTCATGGCCTTCTTGTCCTTCTTGACTTGTTCAATATCAGCATCAGACCATTCATGCCTTGGCTTGTGGACATATGGTTCATTTCCAGTTGCAGCTCTCATTGGTACATGAGGGCCTCTTTCTTTTCAATCTACATAGGCCTTATCTTGAGAAAGTAAATGAAGATACATCTTTACCTTCCAGTGATGGTAATTGTCTTTGTCCAGAAAAGGAATCTTGACTCCAACATCCTTCTTGTTCATCTTGTTGTTTTGTTGTGATCTTTAAACTCTTTGTTTATCAAGAGCTTTCTCTGATACCAATTGTTAGTACCTAACAATGCAACAAGAATTATAAAAGGGGGGTTGAATGTAATTCTTGAACCTTTTTCTCAAATTATAAAATGTTCTATCTTAATAATACATATAAGTGTTTGATTTGCAAAGTGCGGAATAAGAAGTTAGTAAAATCAAAACACAAGTAATTAAAAACACAAGTCTTTAAAAACTTTCTGGTGGATTTGAATGTATCCACCAGAGATATATAGTATATCAAGAGAACTCTGTGTAGCAAGATTTGCTCACAGCTGCTTACAAATGTGAACAACTAAGTTTACAGAGAAATGCTAAAAATACAACTTACAAATGTTTCTCTAAGAATTTTCTTGCTTAGTGTTCTTGTTGTTCTAATTGATACTTCTTGGTTTATATATCACCAAGATTATAAAGTAATAAGACAAGATAATAAAACAAAACCTATCAAGTCTAATACTCTGCTGCTTCATTACTCTATTCCAGCATCTTTGAATATCTTCATAATAGCATGGAAATGGCAATGCTTCTTTGTTCTCTAAAACCCACTTGAATAGGCTTCCATATTCCTTTTGCATACACTCGACGCATGTGACTGTGTTATCACTGTCAACTGATGTTTGAATTGATTATCTGTCGGGTACATGATCATCCGTCGGGTAGCCTTATTGATCATCCGTCGAGTGGCATTGTTGTTTATCCGTCGGGTAGCTATTTGGCACTTGACTTCATTTCATTTATACAGATTTACAAGACCATCTATGTACAATTAATCAACCTATTCTGCATATCTAATTAAATTCAACATGACTTGAGTGCTACTATAAAATCTAAACAAGATATATGCAGAAATGTGCTACAGACTCATTATTACACAAGCTACTCACTCGATGGATAATTGATCATCATCCGTCAGGACTATATTGAGTCATCCGTCGGGACTATATTCCTTATCCATCGAGTGCTACATTTTTCACTAAGTAAAATCTACTAACGTGTTTTGTTGATGAAATCATCAAGTTCACAACATATCCACAACACTAGACAGTCTATGGTACCTTCAAACCACGTACATCAAGCTCAATCTGGGGGAGGATAACTCACTTAAGGGGGAGAGGAAAAATAATCGAAAATAGTTTCTAAAGTCGAGAAAAATTTATAATATCCAATCTCACAACCAAATACATACCATATCCAAAAACCCATCACAAATCAGCCCGAAAAAGTTGGTAATTTGGTATACATTTGTTAGTCCCGAAGTATCGTAGAAGGGGCGTTGAATACGATGCCTACAATCTTTTTCGATTCAAGATCAAGTTCTTCGTTATATTTGCGGAATCAAAATAGACACAAAAAATTCGAGGAATATATTGTTTTATTAATATAATCCTTGAGGTTGCTACAATCTAATCAATTTAATGATTAGATAAAATAAATTTGACAGCACAACAATATGTTTACAAGCTTAATAAATAAAGCCTTCAATGGATCTCTCGTAAAGATACAGTTTGTTGCTGAGGAAAATAACTGAATAAATTTAATTCATTCTACTTCTTTGTAGTCTTTCAAAATGTATTGGACAGGTGGATTATTTGTGTCCATAAAAACCAATTCATTTGTTCCTGATTCAAAGAATTAACCAAGTGTTTACTGGCGACAAGAGGGAATTAAACTGCCTTAATTTTCTATTTACTTGCGACCACGAGAAACTTTCCTTGACTTATATTCTTGTCACTTGAGACCACAAGAGTATTGAGTTGCCTTGGTCTTTTTTCCTAGTTTTCTTAGTGGCGAGTACAAGATGAAATTCCTTGTACACCGTACCTAACTTGCGACCAAAAGGCAAAATAATGCCTTAGAGAGTTCTTCTTTAGTGGCGACCATAGTAAAATCCATCTTCCCTTAGATCCATTTCCTTACTCGCGACCACAGGAAAATGATTTCCCTTAGTCACTTTTTCTGACTTGCGACCATATGAAAGAATTGCATTTTCCTGACTTGCGACCACTAGCAAGTATTTGCCTTAGACAATTCTAAACCTCTTGAACTCTTGTAATTGTATCAGTAATAAATCTTGTGTATAATTGGATTAAACCCTTTCTGATATGTTGATCTTTGGTGCACTGGTCTGGTTCACAAAAAACTAACATGAATTTATTTAATTCAATTTCCTTTGCAATTCTAAGCTGATACAACTTGGTTGGTTATTCATTGCTTCATTTACTAAAACCATGATCTTTAATACTTCAAATTAAATTATTTCACTGACACTGAAAGTCCTTTGACATTTTATTCTTCATTGAGGCTTGAACATTTTAATAAACTTCTTTTCATGACTTGGTTACGGACTTAGAGCATTAGTTTCATTTTTTGTTTCTTTTTATTTATCCAGCCTTCATCTTCAGGGTTCCTATGTTTCACAAGTTAATATTATTTATCTGTTTTTGTTTCATGTTGAGTTATATTACCTCGTTGCTAGGCACAAAGCATGCGCTAAATAAATCACACAAGTATACGCGTTTACAAGTAATATAGAATGATTTCTAGTTCGTTTCCACAGGGACTCTGATTAATTATATTTAATTAACACTTACTCACCAATGTATGATTATTCTTCAATGCCAAGATAATAACAATTAAGGTTGGTAAACTAATAATTACTACGAGAATTAAACACTGGAATTAATAATATTAAACACACATGAGATCCTAACTTCATTACTACTTCATTCAATAGTTATTGTTATTAACCTTAGCATGTAATGGTGATAATATTAATCGAACAACACGAAACTGATAAATGCCAACTTTCGTTGTACGAATACCATTCTACCAAGCATCCACAATTAAGATAGAAGTTGAATAGGCATCAATTATGTTGAGACCCTATATGTCTACAGAATTTGACAACATAACGATTTAAGCGCAAGTTATTCATGATGATTACACAGGGCAAGTAAAACGGTTAGAGTTACCCACTAATCATGCATACAATACATGAACCTATGCTAGCATGGCAAGTTCTAAATCTCAAGATTCACTATCGCTTCACAAGAGATTAACAGGCTATCTTACATGTTCGTGACGCATATAAGATGAATAAGCACAACCTATACTAGATATTATACAATTACCACATACCAAGATATTAAACAATTAACTAAAGAATTCCAAAGTAAATCCGCTAGGATCCCATAATCACGATTAGCCCATAATAGAACTCATCATCACCATGGGTTCATATGAAAGCATGATAATAACACAACGATATAAGGCTAATAAAAATACTTAATAAATAAAGAAGTACGTCACATGAGTATTAAGGTTCAAAGCATAAAGAAAACTAGCATTCACTGTTACAACGAATTAGAAGAATCACAAGATAAACGTATGCTTCCACTTCTTTATTGTTGCGTGCTAAAACGATCTTCTCAATCTTTTTGCCCTTGCTCTTGATAAAGAAAACGTCTTCCCATAAGGTTTTTATAATATCACAAAAGAACCAGCGCCAACAGAAGCCCAATTGTACTTGAATTAATAAAATCCAGATTCTGAAATTCTGCATGCACGCGGTCGCCTGCTGTCTCCACGCGGCTGCTTGCTGTCTCCACGCGGCCGCTTGCTGGCACGCGGTCGCCTGCTCCTGGCACGCGGTCGCGTGCTACCCTTCTGTAAAATACTTTATTTTACTTCTGTTTTTGCTGATTTCTTCGCTCATCACCCATAGACTGATTCCAAGCACTTCCTTAAGATTTATTTGATGAAAACCACCTATCTAAGAAAGTTATACCCTGAAATGAAAAAACACTAGAAAACGTGTCAAATACACAAAATACTTGAGTTCAAGACACCGATTCAAGCCGTAATGAGACGCTCTAAGTGGTATAAAATGTCACTTATCACACCCCCAAACTTAAATCAATGCTTGTCCTCAAGCATCACAGACTCAAACTTAGAATAAAACATGCATGAATGCAACTTATATGAATGCAGCGATCCCCTTGTGATGACTAAACCAACCAACACATGACATATCAACAAATGCAATTAGGCGACTAATGATCAATCAAATCACGCAAGCTAACATACAACTAGAAATGTGGTGTGTACGAATTCTTAACAGATATGCTTCGAAACTAGATCAATCACCATAACTTAATTATCCTCAAGGCAATCACAAGCTTATACGAAGAATATATTCTAGTCACAAAATGACTTATAACACTTCAAGATTATTGGAGTTTATTATGGAATCATGCTTTTATTCAACACATAAAACAAATGCTTATTTGATCGTGCAATGAGTGAGGTCCATAAAAGACTTATGCAATGGTACCCATTTAGCGAGCGTTAGGTTAGTGAATCCCAGACTATAAAAGCCTTAGGTCACTAGGCACAAAGTCCCCTAAGAACTTAATAACTCGAATACCAAAGAGCCCACTCGTAATCAATTGTGCATTAAACCAAATTTTTTTTCTTTTTCATTTTTTTTTCAGTTTATGAGCAAGTGCATTTCGCTCCATCTTGCTCAACCCTAGACTACTCGTATACAATAAGAGCCGACTACTAGCCATTTAACGCCTAGCCATAACTAACAATGAATTCCAATTTGTTTTCTAATTTTTATCTTTCCATGTCTTTTATCATTAAGAGCCCAGCATGCATTCTAAGTATAAGCAATAGATTAACCTCAAAAACCATCAAAACATGACAACAATCTAGTCCTTAAGCATACTCTAAGGCTTAGTAAAATTACAAGTGTAGTCCTTAAGCATACTCTAAGGCTTAGTAAAATTACAAGTATTTCTAGCATGCATATCAACCTAACAAGATTCAACATCACTTTAACACTATCACTACACTCGCATCAATATCACATATTAATCGGTAAAGTAACACAAAGGGATCATGGTATATGCATGAGCTATATGACATGATAAATAAAGCTATAAATCCTTAAAAAAACTATATGGCAAAAATATGCAACTATATAAACTAAACTAACATGAAAATGCAACTACATGTCACACACACAAATATGTTCCTTAACTACTACCCCCAAACTTAAAATCTTCACTGTCCCCAGTGAAGATAATAAAAAGGAATACAGGGTATACCTATTCAGACGAATCATCATCATCACCCTCAGAGGGTGGAGTGTCTGGAGGTGGATAAGCAGAATCCTCACCAAAAATGGGCCACTAGATATTAGCTCCAAGGCCTCTAAATGCAGTCCCAAGTGTCTGGATGAGCTCCTCCGCAAACCGACTCTGTGACTCATACATCGCATCCATCCTCCTTGAAAGCCTCCTGTACTGGATATCAGCCAATCCCGAACCATCTTCTCCCTGAGCTCTCGAAGAGCTGCTGGAACTCCTCCTGGAAGGTGATACCCCAAACCATATGACTCGGGCTCTCCACCTGTCCACTCCTGCATCGCATACAAAGTCGATGAATCAATAGGAGCGGTCGGCATCTGCAACTGCTCATAAGAAGGCCACTGGACTCCAACTGCCTTACAAAGCTTCGTGACAATAGAGGCATACGGGATAGAGTATTGCGATTTCCCCCTCAAAAACTTCAAAATCCCTTGGTAGATGTACTCACCAAGGTCCACATAATATTCATTATTCAGAATTCCCTATAACAACCTCGCCCACTCCACTGTAACTTCATGTGCATATAAAGAAGGAAGAATATTAGCACATATAAACGCATTCCAAGCACGAGCATACCTGTTCATCGTAATAGCAGGGAAACTATGATAATTATCGGATACCTTACGAACTTCAACACTGTGCCCGACTGGACAGAGAGTAGCAATAATCAAGTCCAAATTAAAGTCCTCAGGTCCTCTTGTGGTTTCCTTTATCGCTGTCCAATCACCCGGCGAATCGCCTCGGGCTAATAATCAACAGTAAGCCCACGAACAACAGAAAACCCATTCTTCTCAGCCTTGGCGTTCGTATAGAACTCGCGAATGATACTCATCGGAACCGCCTCAGGTGACTCGCAGAATGTAATACATCCCTTCTCAGCAATCATCGGTAGCAACTCACCATCCCTCTCTGATGGCAAGAACCCCCTCTCCCTCATAATAGTCTTAGTCAGAAGCTTGGTGTACTCTTCTTCAGCAGCCCTATCCAACAATCGGGGCCTCGCAGCAGTATTCCTTGAAGAATCAATAGTAGTCGGGTTGGTGCTGCTGCTACCCACAGTTCGTGATCTCTTTGGGGCCATGAAAACTGAGAATAAGAGTTTGAGAGTTTGTGTTTGGTGTGTAGGAGAGATTTTGTAGAGTGAAAGTGTGTGGGAAGTATATGGAGAGGTTGTATGTATTTATAGGGCAAAATTAGGGTTAGAATTTGATTAGGAGTGGGGATTGCGGCAAGGTATGGGGGGAAAATCGTGGGTTAATGGGTTATATTTTTTTGTGATTTTTTTTTAATTTGTTTTGTTTTTTTTAGGCTGAAAAATGATTTTTCAACAGTCAGGGACGCACGCGGTCGCGTGGCACCAGCACGCAGGTGCCTGCTGGCACGCGGTCACGCGCTCCTAGCACACGGGCGCATGCTAGGCTTCTGGAAAAAAAAAATTCTGCAACTTTTTTCCGATTTTTTTGGGTTTTTGGATAAAGTACTATATTCTAAGGTGTCCTATGGTCTCATTTCTTGGGTTGCCTCCCAAGAAGCGCTTCTTTTAAGTCATTAGCTTGACGTGGAGTTATGCGATCAAGTGGACAATAAAACGACACTAACCACTTCACGGTTTGCCGTATCCCCATAATAATGCTTCAATCTCAGACCATTTACTTTGAATGCTTAGCCCGGATCATTCTCAAAAAAATCTCCACTGCTCCATGTGGAAACACGATTTTGACGATAAATGGTCCAGACCACCTTGATTTCAACTTTCCAGGAAAAAGTCGGAGACGAGAGTTGAATAGAAGAACTTGTTGCCCCGGCACGAATGACTTAGGCGATAGCTTCCTTTCATGCCACGTTTTTACCTTTTCCTTGTACATTTTGTTGTTTTCGTACGCTTGAAGTCGAAATTCATCAAGTTCATTTAACTAAAGCATTCGCTTTTTCCCAGCTACATCTAGATCAAGGTTTAACTTTTTCAATGCTCAATAAGCCTTATGCTCAAGCTCCGCAAGTAAATGACATCCCTTACCATAGACAAGTTGAAATGGGAACATCCCAAGTGGAGTATTGTATGCTGTTCTATAAGCCCAAACAGCTTCATCGAGCTTCAAAGACCAATCTTTCCTTGACGGATAAATGACTTTCTCTAGAATGCGCTTGATCTCTCTATTAGACACTTCAGCTTGACCATTAGTTTACGGATGATAGGCAGTAGCAATGCGATGATTCACATTGTAGCGTTGCATCATAGAAGTGAACTTATGATTGTAGAAATGCGACCCTTCATCACTTATGATAACTCGTGGCGTTCCAAACATTGTGAGTATCTGCTTATGAAGAAAACTCAACACTACCTTTGCATCATTAGTCGGTAGAGCTTTGACTTCTACCCATTTCGAGACATAATTAACTGCCAGCAAGATGTACTGATTATTGCAGGATGAGATAAATGGTCCCATGAAATCGATTCCCCAAACATCGAAGACCTCAACTTCAAGTAGCACATTTAAAGGCATCTCATCCCTTCTGGAAAGTTTCCCAACTCTTTGGAAACGATCACAACTTAAAACGAACTGATGTGCATCCTTAAACAATGTAGGCCAGAAAAAACCTGCTTGAAGAATACGAGCTGTTGTCTTTTCACCACCATAATGTCCACCATAAACTGTGGAATGAAAGTCTCATAATATCCCCTCCGTCTCACAGAATGGGATACATCTCCTGATGATCTAGTCAGCTCCTTGTCTAAAAAAATATGGTTCATCCCACATGTACCACTTCACCTCATGCAGAAACTTCTTCTTTTGAGCCGCATTCATATTAGGAGGCATTATATTGCTAACAAGATAGTTTACAATGTCGGCGAACCATGGCTCTTCCTCTTGAATTGTGAACAACTGCTCATCCGGAAAAGATTCGTTGATCAATGTCTTATCATGTCAAGTAGAATCGGGATTCTCCAATATAGAGAGATGGTCAGCTACTTGATTTTCAAACCCTTTCAATCCTTGATCTCTTACTCGAATTCCTGTAGTAAGAGAACCCAACGAATAAGTCTAGGCTTTGAATCTTTCTTTGAGACCAGATAGCGGATGGCAGCGTGATCAGTGAACACTGTCACCTTTGTCCCAAGTAGATAAGATCAAAAATTTTCGAAACCAAAAATTATAGCCAAGATCTCCTTCTCAATAGTGGTGTAGTTCAGTTGGGCTCCATTTAGCGTCTTACTAGCATAGTAGACCACATGAAAGATATTAGTCTTTCGCTGCCCAAGAACTGCTCCCATTGCATAATCACTTGTATCACACATCATCTCAAAAGGTTCTCTCCAATCAGGTGCCGTAATAATTGGTGCCGTGATTAAACTCTTCTTGAGAGTCTCGAATGCTGCCAAGCATTCATCATCAAATTTGAAAGACACATCTTTCTCGAGCAAGTTGCACAATGGCTTAGATATCTTAGAGAAGTCCTTGATAAAACGCCGATAAAAACCCGCATGACCAAGAAAGCTACGGATTCCTTTTACAGAAATAGGTGGCGGAAGATTTTCAATGACGCCCACCTTGGCTTTATCCACCTCAAGACCTTTACTAGAGACCTTATGCCCAAGAATGATGCCTTGTTGCACCATGAAGTGACATTTTTCCCAATTGAGCACCAGATTGGTCTCAACACACCTTTTGAGCACCAAACGGAGATTATTCAAGCATTCATCATACGAATGTCCAAAGACAGAGAAATCGTCCATGAACACTTCGACATTATTTCCAATCATATCAGAGAATATGGCCATCATGCATCTCTGAAAAGTGGCAGGTGCACCACATAAGCCAAAAGAAACTCTGCGAAAAGCAAACGTGCCAAATGGATAAGTGAAAGTAGTCTTCTCTTGATCTTCTGGTGCAATGCAAATCTGATTGTAGCCTGAATAGCCATCCAGAAGACAATAATACTCATGACCAGCCAACCTGTCAAGAATCTGATCAATGAATGGAAGAGGGAAGTGATCCTTCCTCGTGGCTTTATTCAACTTCCTGTAGTCCATGTATACCCTCCATCCTGTGACTGCTCGAGTGGGGATGAGCTTTTTCTTCTCATTTGCTTCCACAGTAATACCTCCTTTCTTAGGTACACATTACACGGGGCTCACCCAAGAACTGTCAGAAATAGGATATATGATTCCTACATCTAACCATTTTAGAATTTCTTTCTTCACCACTTCTTTCATGATAGGATTAAGCCTTCGCTGTTGCTCAATGATAGGCTTGCTACCTTCCTCTAGCAGAATTTTATGCATGCAGTACGAAGGGCTGATCCCTTTTATATCTGCTATAGTCCATCCGATGGCCGATTTGAATTCTCTCAGAATCCTCAAGAGCTTGTCCTCATCACAACCTGAAAGGTCAGATGCAATAATAACAGGAAAATTAGATGCATCACCTAAAAAAGCATACCTCAAGTGTTCAAGCAGTGGTTTAAGCTCCTAAGTAGGTGCTTTTTTTAATAGATGGTTTGAGCTTTCCCTCAGCATTCTTGAGATTAGTATTTCCAAGAGATTCAAATGGCATGTCTATCCACCGTTTCCAAGGAGAAGTATTTAGATATTGTAACTGTTCATTGCCTTCATCATCTTCACTGTCAAAATCCCCCAATAAGGCTTTTTCTAAGGCATTAGACCTTAGCACCTTATCAAGTTCTGAAGTAACTGCAGAATCGACCAAATCCACCTTAAAGCACTCCTCATCTTCCGTAGGTAATTTCATCACATTGAACACATTGAATGTCACATCTTGATCTTGTACCCTCATAGTGAGTTCACCTTTTTGCACATCTATCAAGGTACGGCCGTAGCCAAGAAAGGTCTTCCCAATATTATGGGAATCTTCTTATCTTTCTTGAAATCCAGAATGACAAAATCTGCAGGAAAGATGAGCTTGTCCACCTTTACTAGCACGTCCTCCATGATGCCTCGTGGGTATGTAATCGAATAATCAGCCAATTGTAGAGACATGTGGGTGGGCTTCGGAGCAGGAAAATTCAGCTTTTTGAAGATAGACAGCGGCATCAGATTGATGCTTGCTCCCAAATTGCAAAGGTACTTGTCAAATGACAACTTGCCAATGGTGAAAGGAATGGTGAAGCTATCTGGATCCTTAAGCATTAGAGGTAACTTTTGTTGCAGCACGGCACTGCACTCTTCCGTCAGAGCAACGGTATCAAGATCATCCAGTTTCACCTTCCTCAAAAGAATACCTTTCATGAATTTCGCATAACTAGGCATTTGCTCAAGAGCCTCATCGAAGGGTATGTTGATGTGAAGTTTCTTGAACACCTTCAGAAACTTACCAAATTGCTTGTCCAGCTTTTGTTTTTGCAATCGCTTAGGAAAAGGTGGTGGAGGATAGAGCTGTTTCTCCCCTGTATTACCCTCAGGCAGAGTGTGTTCAATAGTAGTCTTCCTTGGTTCCCCCTCTTTCTCCTTTTACATTACTTCTTCATCTACAACTTCAACTTCTAGATCTTTTACTTTTTCAGCATCAGCAACTTTTCCAGACCTTAAGGTGATAGCTTTGACTTGCTCTTTAGCTTCCTTTCTGCCTGGCACTGCAGTATCACTGGGAAGTCTGCCAGGTTGACGATTGAGCAAGGCATTGGCTATTTTTCCAATTTGATTTTCCAAGGTCTTGATAGAAACAGCCTGACTTTTGCACAACAACTTTAACTCCTCGAAATCAGTACTAGAAGGTGGAGAAGCACCTCCTTATTGAAGATATGGTTTCCTTTGAGCAAATTGCTGAGGTTGCTGGAATCCAGGTGGATTAAATTGTTTATTTGTAGCTTGCTGATATGACTGCTGAACAACATTCTGATTATTGCTCCAGCTAAAACTGGGATGATTTATGTTATTAGGATGATAAGTAGCGGGCACAGGCTGCTGCGGTTTTTGGAAATTGTTCATATACTGAACAGATTCATTAACAAGAGAACACTGATCCGTAGCATGAGAGCCTGGACAATGCTCACAGATACCAGATAATTGATTTACGCCATAGTTGGTTAAAGAATCGACCTTCATAGTCAGCGCTGTGAGCTGTGCTGCAATAGCTGTGGCTGCATCAACTTCCAGAATACCTGCTACTTTTCCAGGCATCATCCTTTAAGTTGGGTTTTGATACTCATTTGCAGCCATAGTTTCAATGAGATTATAGCCCTCAGTATAGCTTTTGGCCCATAAGGCGCCTCCAGAAGCTGCATCGAGTATGGGTCGAGATTGGACCCCCAAACCATTGTAAAAACCAATGATCACCATCCAGTCAGGCATATCATGATGTGGACACTTTCTCAACATCTCTTTGTAGCGCTCCCAAGCTTCGCACATAGATTCTCCTAGTTGTTGCGCAAACTGAGTAAGAGCACTCCTCATAGCTGCAGTTTTGGCCATTGGATAGAACTTTACCAGAAACTTTTACGCAAGATCTTCCCAAGTAGTGATGAACCCAGCTGGTAAAGAATGTAACCAGTCCTTGGCTTTGTCCCTCAGAGAGAATGGGAAAAGCCACAGCTTGATAGCCTCATCAGTGACACCATTATATTTGAAAGTACTACAGATCTCGATAAAATTTTTGATATGCATGTTGGGATCTTCAGTCGCAGCCCCTCCGAAAGAAACAGAATTCTGCACCATCTAAATAGTGCCCGGCTTGATTTTAAAAATATTGGCTTGAATAGCCGGATGAATGATGCTTGACTGAATGTCATCAATTTTAGGCCGAGAAAAGTCGCTTGATCAGCTTGAGCTAGACGATAACCCATTGTTTCAGGTTCTTTCTTTTCACTCTCTTTATCCGAATATTCAAAAACTATCTTCTCCGGAAAGTCAAGAGCTTTATCTGTCTCCTCAGCTTTATCCAGATTTCTCTTGCGAGTGCGAGAATGTGTTTGCATAAATGCTCGGTAGAGTACCTGAAACACAACCGAAAGCAGTAAGTAACAATTCTTAATCAATGAATCCTAATGACCACTGATGGTAAGTACATAAACTAAACAAATTAACACCGAGTCCCCGGCAGCGGCGCCAAAAACTTATTAGGCACAAAGCATGCGTTAAATAAATCATGCAAGTATACGTGTTCATAAGTAATATAGAATGATTTCTAGTTCGTTCCCACGGAGACTCTGATTAATTATATTTAATTAACACTTACTCACCAATGTATGATTATTCTTCAATGCCAAGACAATAACAATTAAGGTTGGTAAACTAATAATTACTATGAGAATTAAACACTTGAATTAATAATATTAAACACACATGAGATCCTAACTTCATTACTACTTCATTCAATAATTATTGTTATTAACCTTAGCATGTAATGGTGATGATATTAATCGAACAACATGAAACTGATAAACGCCAACTTTCGTTGTATGAATACCATTCTACCAAGCATCCACAATTAAGATAGAAGTTGAATAGGCATCAATTATGTTGAGACCCTATATGTCTACAGAATTTGACAACATAACGATTTAAGCACAAGTTATTCATGATGATTACACAGGGTGAGTAAAACGGTTAGAGTTACCCACTAATCACGCATACAATACATGAACCTATGCTAGCATGGAAAGTTCTAAATCTCAAGGTTCACTAGCGCTTCACTAGAGATTAACAGGCTATCTTACATGTTCGTGACACATATAAGACGAATAAGCACAACCTATACTAGATATCATACAATCACCACATACCAGGGTATTAAACAATTAACTAAAGAATTCCATAATAAATCCGCTAGGATCCCATGATCACGATTAGCCCATAATAGAACTCATCATCACCATGGGTTCATATGAAATCATGATAATAACATAATGATATAAGGCTAATAAAAATACTTAATAAATAATGAAGTACGTCACAAGAGTATTAAGGTTCAAAGCATAAAGAAAACTAGCATCCACTGTTACAATGAATTAAAAGAATCACAAGATAAAGGTATGCTTCCTCTTCTTCATTGTTGCGTGCTAAAACAGTCTTCTCAATCTTCTTGCCCTTGCTCTTGATGAAGAAAACGTCTTCCCATTTACCAGTCTTGTAAAAGTAGCTTCACATAGTTGTTTTGTGAAGATATCTGCTAGTTGTTGATCTGTTGGAACAAAATGCAATTCCACTGTACCTTCCATCACATGTTCCCTTATGAAATGGTACCTAATGCTGATGTGTTTTGTCATAGAGTGTTGAACTGGATTACTTGTCATAGCAATAGCACTTTGATTATCACAGTAAATGGGTATTTTAGAAAATTCTAACCCATAGTCCAGTAACTGATTCTTCATCCAAAGAATCTGTGCATAACAGCTTCCTGCAGCAATATATTCTGCTTCTGCAGTTGATGTGGAAATTGATTTCTGTTTCTTGATAAACCAAGAAACCAATCTACCTCCAAAAAATTGGCAGCTTCCACTAGTGCTTTTCCTGTCAATTTTGCATCCTACAAAATCTACATCTGAGTAACCTATTAACTTAACATCTGATTCCCTAGGATACCACAATCCTAGATCAGCTGTACCCTTGAGGTACTTGAAAAATTCTTTTCACAGCTATTAGATGAGGTTCTCTTGGATCAGCCTGAAATCTTGCACAAAGACAGGTAGCATACATGATATCAGGTCTACTTGCAGTTAAATAGAGTAAAGATCCAATCATACCTCTGTAGTTAGTAATAGCTATTGATGTTCCAGTATCTTTATCTAACTTGGTTGCAGTGGCCATGGAAGTGGATGCAGTTGAACAGTCTTGCATTCCAAATTTCTTGAGTAAATTTCTGGTGTACTTGGATTGATTTATGAAAGTACCTTCTTCATTTTGCTTGACTTGAAGTCCCAGAAAATAGCTAAGTTCTCCCATCATACTCATTTGATATCTTGACTGCATTAGCTTTGCAAACCTTTCACAGAGGTTGGCATTTGTAGAACCAAAGATGATATCATCAACATATATCTGTACCAAAAGTAAGTCATTTCCATGGTTGAGGTAGAACAGAGTTTTTATCAATTGTGCCTCTGGTAAATCCACTTTCCAGAAGGAATTGAGCTAAAGTCTCATACCATGCTCTTGGAACTTGCTTAAGGCCATAGAGTGCTTTATCAAGTCTGTAGACATGATTAGGAAATTTTGGATCTACAAATCCTGGAGGTTGTTCAACATATACCTCTTCTTCCAATTCTCCATTGAGAAAAGCACTTTTCACATCCATTTGAAAGACTTTAAACTTCTTGTGAGCAGCATAAGCCAAAAAGATTCGTATGGCTTCCAATCTAGCAACTGGAGCAAATGTTTCATCATAGTCAATACCCTTCTGTTGAGAGTAACCTTTAGCAACCAGCCTTGCTGTATTTCTTGTAATTATGCCATCACTGTCAGTTTTGTTTCTGAATACCCATTTTGTGCCAATAATAGATCTGTTCTTTGGTCTTGGCACTAGGGTCCAGACTTTATTTCTTTCAAATTCATTTAACTCTTCCCGCATTGTTTGCACCCAATCAGCATCTTGAAGAGCTTCTTCCAGTTTCTTTGGTTCAGTCTGAGATAAAAAGGAATGATAAAGACATTCATTTGATGTTGTTGTTCTAGTTCTGACACCTGCTTCAGGATCTCCAATTATTAAGTCAGATGTATGTGCTTTAGTCCACTTCCTTGCAGATGGAAGTTGATATCTAGAACTGGATCCTTTCCCATGATCCATGCTATCTCCATCAGCATTTTCTGATGCTCCCCCTGAAGTTATGCTCTCTGAAATTTCAGAATTTGAGTTGGATCCTTCAGGAATTGAAGAATCAGAGTTTCCAGAATTATCAGAATTTGGCTCATCAGAACTTGATCAATCAGAACTTGAAGAACCAGTGACAGGTTCTGATGCTTCTTGAGAGTCTTGAGATGTGGTAGGATCATTAGCTTGCTCCCCCTGAACAGGTCCATTTTCTCTTGAAGTAGTTACCACAGTTTCAATGACATCAGAATTTAACCCGTCAGAACTTACAGGATTAGGACTTAGGTCATCAGAATTTACAGAATCAGAATTTAAATTTTCATTTTTAAATCTCAGCTGATCATGATCATTGAAATCTTCAAGTCCAGTAATCTTTTTATCATTAAAAGAGACATTGATAGATTCCATGACAACTTTTGTTCTTAAATTGTAGACTCTGAAAGCTTTTGTGGAAAGTGGATATCCAACAAAAATTCATTCATCAGCTTTTAGATCAAATTTTGACAGCTGTTTAGGATGAGTCTTAAGAACAAAACACTTGCATCCAAATACATGAAAGTATTTCAGATTTGGCTTCTTTTTCCTCACCATCTCATATGGTGTTTTTCCATGCTTGTTTATGAGTGTAGCATTCTGTGTAAAACAAGCAGTTTGCACAGCTTCAACCCAAAAGTAGGTTGGTAGCTTTGCTTCATCAAGCATAGTTCGTGCAGCTTCAATTAGAGTCCTGTTCTTTCTTTCTATAACTTCATTCTACTGTGGAGTTCCAGGTGTTAGATATATTTGATAATGTCATGTCTAATATGATTTATGTTTAGTTTTCAGATCTTACTTAAACAGGACAAATCAGCACTTAACTGAAATCGGCACTTATACTGAAGTCAGAACTTAAGTTATCAGTACTTAAGATTCAGGAGATATTTATCAGGAGATAATATCAGGACTTAAAGGAAACTTTCAGATAAGGAAGGTGGCTGATTGAAAGGAAAGAAGATCAAGACAAAAGTAAGAAGAGATATGCATGAAGAAGGAATTCTGTAAAGAATGGAATACTTGGAAGAAAAGATAACTCATTGATATATTTTAGGAAGCGGAATTATATTCCATATCAATTAGCGATTATCTTGTAACTGTGTAATATATAAACACAGACATAGGGTTTACACTATAAGTATTATCATTATCGAGAATATTATTCATTGTAACCCTAGCCGCTTTCGTGATATGTGTTCATCACTGAGAGAGGACAGTTCCATATTGTAACAGAGTTTATTATATTGAATAAAGTATGTTTTCTGTTACTTGAGTTCTTTAATTCGATTTGATTATGGTAAACACTGTATTCAACCCCCTTCTACAGTGTGTATGACCTAACAAGTGGTATCAGAGCCTATCTGTTAACACACAAACAGTTTAAGATCCAAAAACAATCATGTCTGAAGCAGAAACTCCTACCAAGCCCACCAAAACTGAAGAACCACCAAAGACTCAAATCCATAGTCGATATGAGGCTATTAGAGTTCCCATACTGAAGCCATCTGAATATCCCATATGGAAGGTGAGGATGACTATGTTTCTGGAAGCTAGTGATCCAGAATATCTTGATAGAATCCATGAAGGACCTCACAAGCCAACAAAACTCGCTGTTGTAGTTGCAGGTGAAGCAGCAAAGTCTGTACCAAAGGAGAAGAGTGATTACCCTGCTGAAGATATCGCATCAATTGCTAAGGATGCTAAGGTACGACACTTGCTGCATAGTGTCATTGATAATGTAATGTCAAACAGGGTAATTAACTGCAAGACTGCAAAGGAGATACGGAATGCCTTGGAGACAAGGTGCAAGGGAACTGATTCAATTAAGAAGAACAGGAAGACAATACTCACTCAAGAGTATGAACACTTTGACTCAAAGCCTAATGAGTCATTGACTGATCTATATGACAGATTTGTCAAACTCTTGAATGATTTGTCACTAGTTGATAAGGAGTATGATCTTAAAGATTCAAACCTTAAATTCATGTTAGCTCTTCCTGAAAGTTGGGATTTGAAGGCAACAATTATAAGAGACAACTATAATCTTAAAGAAACAACTCTTGATGAAATTTATGGGATGCTCAAGACTCATGAACTTGAGATGGAACAAAGAAGCAAGAGGAAAGGAGGAAAGTCAAGGATAGTTGCTCTTAAGGCTGAAGAAGAATCTCCCAAGGCATCTAGCTCAAGGAAAGGCAAGGGAAAAGCGCTCATCACAAAGTCTGATACTGAGTCATCAAATTCTGATAGTGATGATGACTCAGAAACTGAAAGCTTGCCTGAGATGGATGCTGATGAAGAGATGATGAAGCTGTGTGCTCTTATGGTGAAAGGAATCACAAGGATTGCATACAGAAAGTTCAGGAAGGGAAAGAAATTTTCCAGGAAAGGTGCAAGTTCTGATAAGAAGAATTTCAGAAAATCTGCAGGAAAAGGAGGGAAGTCTGACAGAGGAGATTACACAAATGTCAAATGCTACAATTGTGGTGAGAAAGGCCACATATCTCCTGATTGCAAGAAAGTAAAGAGTGACAAAGGCAAGGCTCTTGTCACAAAGAAGAAAAGCTGGACAGACACTTCAGATTCTGAAAGTGAGGAGAACTATGCCTTAATGGCAAATGCTGATAAGGCAAATGCTGATAGCAGTTCTGAAGCTGCTGAGTTAAAGGTACCTCAAACTACTTATGCCTTTCATACTGATGATATTACTGAGTTGAGAAGATATCTTAAAACCATGTTCATTAGTTATAGAGATCAAACTTTATCATGTGAAAGATTAACTTCTGAAAATCTTGCTTGTAAAAAGAGGAATGATTATTTAGAAAAAGAGTTGGTCATGTTCCATCAAACTCAAAAAGATAGAGATGATGCTTTCTATGTTAGGGATGAAGTACTTAAAATGAATGAATCTCTAAAAACTAAGTTAGAAAAGGAAAGAGAGATTATCAAGACTTGGACTAACTCTGGCAGAACAACTCAGAATTTTTGTTAAGTAGTGGAAACTGGAAAGAGGGCTTAGGTTATGGAGATGATAAGAATGATAAAGGAACTGTAGAAATTAAGCCTATAGTTGTTAAACAAAAGGCAAAGTTAAAACCTGTTAAGTTTATAGCTATAAAGTCTGATACTGAGAAATCAGAAGTTAAAGAGGAATTAACTTCTGACAAACTAAAACAGGAAAAGACAACTGAAGTAAACGTAGGCTTAATGACAAAGAAGCAGCTTAAGCATAAGCTGAAAGAAGTTAAGAATGTAAACAAGGTAAAGTCACCTAGGAAACATAGGAATGGAAATGAAGGTGTAAATAAAAGTAATGATTATAAGCCTGTTCCTAATGCTCCTAGAAAAACATGTCATAACTGTGTAAGTTCTAACCATCTGGCTTCTTTTTGCAGGAAGAATAAGAAAATAAACTCCTTACCTTCAAAGTCAAGAGTTAAGAGTCAGTCTGTTAGATATATGCCACAAAAACCTTGTTTTTATTGTGGGAGTTTATGGCATTCCATTTATACTTGTAAGGAATATCATAGTTTGTACTATGATTATTATCAAATAAAACCTTCTTTAAAGAAAGTTAGCATTGTTCCTTCTGAAAGGAATATGTCCTAAGTCCAATCATGTATTAGGCTTTAGGAATAACTTTTATGTAATCTGTTTTGATTTCATTGATATTAATAAAGACTTGTTTTGTTTTTATTACGGGCTTTATCTATTTAAGTGTTTAAATAAGATATACCATAGTTTAGAGTAAAGCTTTTTATGGATTATGATGAGATCATAATAGTGAGACCTAAAAAGATGATAACTCTAAACTTATGTTAGATGTATTTGATAATGTCATGGCTAATATGTTTTATGTTTAAATTTCAGATCTTATTTGAACAGAACAAATCAGTACTTATACTGGACGTCAGAACTTAAGGGATATCAGTACTTATGTTATCAGAAGATAAGCATCAGGAGATAGATATCAGAACTTAAGTGCTGAAGGATGATCAGATAAGGACAGTAGCTGATTGAAGTTAAGAAGATCAAGATAAACATAAGAAGAGATATGCATGAAGAAGGAATTCTGTGAAGAATGGAATACTTGGAATAGAAGATATCTGATTGATATATATTAGGAAGCAGAATTATATTCCATATCAATTAGCGATTATCTTGTAACTGTGTAGTATATAAACACAGACATAGGGTTTACACTATAAGTGTTATCATTATCGAGAATATTATTTACTGTAACCCTAGCAGCTCTCGTGATATTTTGTTCATCACTGAGAGATAACAGTTCCAGATTGTAACAGAGTTTATTGTTTCAATAAAGTTTGTTTTCTGTTACATAAGTTCTTGAAGTTTGATTTGATTGTAATAAACACTGTATTCACCCCCTCTACAGTGAAAGTGTGACCTAACAAGTGGTATCAGAGCCTTCTGTTAACACACATACAGTTAAAGATCCAAACACAATCATGTCTGACACAGAAACTCCAACTAAGCCTACCAAAACTGAGGAATCATCAAAGACATCAACTCAGAGTCGATATGAGACTATCAGAGTTCCCATATTGAGACCATCTGAATATCCCATATGGAAGGTAAGGATGACCATGTTTCTGGAAGCAACAGATCCAGAATACCTTGATAGAATCAAGGAAGGGCCTCACAAACCTACCAAGCTCGTTGTTGTAGTTGCAGGTGAAGCAGCAAAGACCGTACCAAAGGAAAAGAGTGATTACACTGCTGAAGATATAGCATCTATTGCTAAGGATGCCAAGGTACGACACTTATTGCATAGTGCCATTGATAATGTAATGTCAAACAGGGTAATCAACTGCAAGACTGCTAAGGAGATATGGGATGCACTGGAGACAAGGTGTCAAGGAACTGAAACAGTTAAGAAGAACAGGAAGACAATACTCACTCAAGAGTATGAACACTTTGACTCTAGGACTAATGAGTCATTGACTGATGTATATAATAGATTTGTCAAACTCTTGAATGACTTGTCATTAGTAAATAAGGAGTATGATCTTGAAGATACAAACCTTAAATTCCTGTTAGCTCTTCCTGAATGTTGGGATTTGAAGGCAACAACAATAAGAGACAACTACAATCTTGATGAAACAACTCTTGATGAAATCTATGGAATGCTCAAGACTCATGAACTTGAGATGGAACAAAGAAGCAAGAGGAAAGGAGGAAAGTCAAGGACAGTTGCTCTCAAGGCTGAAGAGGAATCCCCCAAACCACCTTCCTCAAAGAAAGACAAGGGCAAAGCTCTTATCATAAAGTCTGATACTGAGTCATCAAGTTCTGAGAATGATGATGACTCAGATTCTGAAAGCTTGCCTGAAACTGATGCTGATGAGGAGATGATGAAGCTGTGTGCTCTTATGGTGAAAGGAATCACAAAGATTGCATACAGGAAGTTCAGGAAGGGAAAGAAGTTTTCCAGAAAAGGCATAAGTTCTGATAAGAAGAATTTCAGAAGATCTGAAGGAAGAGGAGGAAAGTCTGACAGAGGAGATTACGCTAATGTTAAATGTTATAATTGTGGTGAGAAAGGCCACATATCTCCTGATTGCAAGAAGACCAAGAGTGACAAAGGCAAAGCTCTTGTCACAAAGCAGAAAAGCTGGACAGACACCTCAGACTCTGAAAGTGAGGAGAACTATGCATTGATGGCAAATGCTGATAAATCAAGTTCTGAGAGCAGTTCTGAAGCTGCTGAAACAAAGGTACCTCAGACTACTTATGCTTTTCATACTGATGATATTAATGAGTTGAGAAGATATCTTAAAACCATGTTTGTTAGTTATAGAGATCAAACTTTAACATGTGAAAGATTAACTTCTGAAAATCTTGCTTTTAGGAAAAGAAATGATTTCTTAGAAAAAGAGTTAGTCATGTTCCACCAAACTCAGCAGGATAGAGATGATGCTTTTTATGTTAGGGATGAAGTGCTAAAAATGAATGAATCTCTAAAAACTGAGTTAGAAAAGGAGAGAGAGATTATCAGAACTTGGACTAACTCTGGCAAAACAACTCAAAATTTGCTAAGCAGTGAAAACTGGAAAGAGGGCTTAGGTTATGGAGAAAATAAAAATGAAAAAGGAACTGTAGAAATTAAGCCTGTTGATAAGCAAAAGCTGAAGTTAAAACCTGTTAAGTTTGTAACTGAAAAATCTGAAAATGAGAAATCAGAAGTTAAAAAGGAATTAGCTTCTGACAAACTAAAACAGGAAAAGACAGCTGAAGTTAACATAAGCTTAATGACAAAGAAGCAGCTTAAGCATAAGCTGAAAGATGTTAAGAATGCAAACAAGGTAAAATCACCTAGGAAAAACAGGAATGGAAAGGAAAGTGTGAATAAAAGCAAAAACTATAAATCTGTTCCTGATGCTCCTAGGAAAGCGTGTCATAACTGTGGAAGTTCTAACCATCTGGCTTCTTTTTGCAGGAAGAATAAGAATATTAACTCCTTATCTACAAAATCGGGAGTTAAGAGTCAGTCTGTTAGATACAAACCACAAGATCCTTGTTTTCATTGTGGTAGTTTATGGCATTCCATTTATACTTGTAAGGAATATCATAGTTTGTACATGATTATTATCAAATAAAACCTTCTTTAAAGAAAGTTTCTGTTGTTCCTTCTAGTGTAAGTTCTGATTCAAAGTCTGGTAGTATAAGTTCTGATAAGAAAACTGTTAACATAAAATCTGATGCTAAATCCGCTGCAAATGTTAATAAACCTAAAAAGGCCAAAGGATCCAAGCAAGTCTGGGTCCTTAAAACTAATAATTAGTGGTCTTTTTGATTGCAGGGCAACAGGAAAAATATTTTAGTTCTGGACAGTGGATGTTCAGGACATATGACTGGAAATAAGGTCCTGCTATCAGACTTTGTGGAGAAAACTGGCCCAAGTGTTTCTTATGGAGATGGCAACATTGGAAAAACTTTGGGATATGGCAATATCAATCTTGGGAATGTCATCATTAAAGATGTAGCTCTGGTCTCAGGACTTAAACACAACTTACTGAGTATAAGTCAAATATGTGACAGAGGTTATCATGTTGATTTCTTTGCAGAACATTGTGAAATAGTTAGTAAATCTAAAGAAAAAATTGTTCTGAAGGGATTCAGGCGTGGTAACATTTATGAAGCTAAGCTTTCAACAAGTTCTGATGGTTCTGCAATCTGTTTAGTGAGTAGAGCCTCAACTGAAGAAAGCTGGAATTGGCACAAGAAACTCTCTCATTTAAACTTCAACAAGATAAATGAACTGATCAAGAAAGATCTTGTGAGAGGACTGCCAAAATCAGTGTTTGTTCCTGATGGTCTTTGTGACTCATGTCAGAAGGCTAAACAAAGAAAATCTTCGTTCAAGAGCAAGACTGAATCATCAATTCTTGAGCCTTATTATCTACTTTATGTTGATCTATTTGGTCCAGTGAATGTCATGTCTATTGTAAAGAAGAAATATGCATTGGTCATAGTAGATGAGTTCACCAGATACACATGGGTGTATTTCTTGCACACAAAAAGTGAAACTGCATCTATCCTGATTGATCATGTCAAACTTCTGGATAAATTGATCAAAGATTCTGTGAAAATTTTGAGGAGTGATAATGGCACTGAATTCAAGAATCTGATAATGGAAGAGTTCTGCAAAAATCATGGAATAAAGCAGGAATTTTCTGCTCCTGGAACTCCACAGCAAAATGGAGTTGTTGAAAGGAAGAATAGAACTCTCATTGAAGCTGCACGAACAATGCTTGAAGAAGCAAAGCTTCCAACCTATTTCTGGGCTGAAGCTGTGCAGACTGCTTGTTTTACTCAAAATGCAACACTCATTAACAAGCATGGAAAAACACCATATGAGATGGTGAAGAACAAGAAGCCAAATCTCAAATACTTTCATGTATTTGGATGTAAGTGTTTTGTTCTCAAGACTCATCCTGAACAGCTATCCAAATTTGATCTAAAAGCTGATGAGGGAATCTTTGTTGGATATCCACTTTCTACAAAAGCCTTCAGAGTCTATAATTTGAGAACAAAAGTGGTCATGGAATCTATCAATGTCTCTTTTGATGACAAGAAGATCACTGGACTTGAAGATTGCATTGATCATGATCAGCTGAGATTTGAAAATGAAGATTCATATTCTGATACCTCAAGTCCTGACAGTCTAAGTCCTGATACTGATTCGTCAAGTTCTGATAAGCCAAGTACTGACAGTACTGAAAATCTAAATACTGAAGGATCCAACTCAGAGAGCATAGTTTCAGGGGAGCATCAGAAAATGAAACCGAAGACAGCATGAATCATGGGGGAGCATCCAGTTCTAGAGAAAATCTTCCATCTGCAAGGAAGTGGACAAAATCACATACACTTGATTTGATAATTGGAAATCCTGAGGCAGGTGTCAGAACTAGAACAGGTACTTCGAATGAATGTCTTTACAATTCTTTTCTCTCTCAGTCTGAGCCAAAGAAAGTGGAAGAAGCTCTTCAAGATGCTGATTGGGTGCAAGCAATGCAGGAAGAGTTGAATGAATTTGAAAGAAACAAAGTCTGGACCTTAGTGCCACGACCTAAGAATAGATCGGTTGTTGGTACAAAGTGGGTATTCAGAAACAAAACTGACAGTGATGGCATAATTGTAAGGAACAAGGCAAGGCTGGTTGCAAAAGGATATTCTCAACAGGAGGGAATTGACTATGATGAAACATTTGCTCCAGTTGATAGGTTAGAAGCCATAAGGATATTCATGGCTTATGCTGCTCACAAAAAGTTTACTGTCTTTCAAATGGATGTGAAAAGTGCTTTTCTCAATGGAGAATTGGAAGAGGAAGTATATGTTGAACAACCTCCAGGCTTTGTAGATTCCAAACATCCAGATTATGTCTACAGGCTTGATAAAGCACTTTATGGACTTAAGCAAGCTCCTAGAGCATGGTATGAGACTTTAGCTCAGTTTCTTCTGGAAAGTGGATTCAACAGAGGAACTATTGACAAAACACTGTTCTATCTCAACCATGGCAAGGACTTACTTTTGATCCAGATTTATGTTGATGATATTATTTTTGGGTCTCCAAATGACAAACTTTGCAAAAAGTTTGCCAAACTAATGCAGTCAAGATATCAGATGAGTATGATGGGAGAACTCAGTTATTTTCTGGGCCTTCAAGTCAAACAGAGTGAAGAAGGAACTTTTATTTGTCAATCTAAGTACACCAGAAACTTGCTGAAGAAATTTGGAATGCAAGACTGTTCAAGTGCATCCACTCCCATGGCCACTGCAACAAAACTAGATAAGGATACTGGTAATTCAGTAGATATTACTGATTACAGAGGTATGATTGGCTCACTTCTCTATCTAACTGCTAGTAGACCAGATATCATGTTTGCTACCTGTCTTTGTGCAAGATTTCAAGCAGATCCAAGAGAACCTCACTTAACAGCTGTAAAACGAATCTTTAAGTATCTTAAAGGAACAGCTGATCTAGGATTATGGTATCCTAGAGAATCAGATTTTAAATTAATAGGTTACTCAGATGCAGATTTTGCAGGTTGCAAAATTGACAGGAAAAGCACAAGTGGTAGCTGCCAGTTTCTTGGAGGCAGGTTGGTTTCTTGGTATAGCAAGAAACAAAAGTCAATTTCCACATCAACTGCAGAAGCAGAGTATATTGCTGCAGGAAGCTGCTGTGCACAGATTCTCTGGATGAAGAATCAGTTACTGGATTATGGGTTAACATATTTCAAAATCCCTATTTACTGTGATAATCAAAGTGCTATTGCTATGACAGGTAATCCAGTTCAACACTCTATGACAAAGCACATCAGCATCAGGTACCATTTCATCAGGGAACATGTGGATGAAGGTACAGTGGAATTGCATTTTGTTCCCACAGATCAACAAGTAGCAGATATCTTCACAAAACCACTGTGTGAAGCTACCTTTTCAAATTGGTAAATGAACTTGGAATGATTTCAGGTTCTTTCTCTAAATCTGCTTAAACTTGTTCTATGTTATCAGACTTTATGATCAGTATTTACAGAATTAATCTCTTTGTATATTCTGTGCATTAATTGATAAATGTCTTTAAGTACTGACTGTTGTCTGATATATGTTTCTAAACTCTGATAAGTGATATGTCTGTTTCAGTAACTTTTCAATCCTATGAGGATAACTGTGCTAGATACTGATCTAGTAATCTTCAATAAACAAATGATTCCATGGAAGAAGTAATTATTTCAGTGGAAATCTTATGACACTAGCAAATTCTGATAACTGAGCTTAGTTAAGTTTACTTTGTATATCTTATTACTAAGTCACAAATTAGAATAATGCTACTCATCTGTTAAGTTCTGATACTAGTAAAACTGCTGAATGTACTAAGTGCTGATAGACCTCTCTTATTAAAAAAAAAAAAAAATCAAAGAATAAAATCAGGTACTCCTTTGAGATCTAGAGTAAAAATGTGAAAGGGACGACCCAAGTGCATTGCTGGTATTAAGTAAATATGCATTAGAAAAGCAAAATATTTTCTTGGTGACTTTTCACACTCTATGATTACTGGAGAAATACTCTGATAAAAGCATAAATTCTGATAAGCAGTCGTGACTCACTTACACTGAGAAGCCACTGTAAAAGAGAATTTTAAAGATGCATAAAATTAGCACAAAAACAGTTGAGGTGGACTCATGCATGAACTCATTTATCAGTAGGTTTCAGGATAATGACAGCTCTTTAGCAAAATTTTAATTATGACTTATTTCTAAGATGTACTGAAGTAGATCAGACTTTACTCTTTGTTTGTTATTTAGCTTAATACACACACTAATCACTCCATATGAATGATGAAAATTTCTGTGGTGATCTATGTTATTTTAGATAAACAGTCATTGTGTCATTTTTGCACAAATTCTGAGGACAAGTTCTAGTTACACGTTCTGATGATTAAGTTCTGACGTTCATAACTAAGAACTTGTATGAGTATTTACTAAGATGAGCATTCCTTTTTCGAGTTAAGAAATTATGTTCTGATGACTGTTAAGTTCTGGTATAGGTCTAAGTTCTGATTTCTCAGTCTAATCCTTTACATGGCTTATCTTTGAATGAAATTTAATAACAGTCTCAGTTTGTACTCGCATATGTTGAAGTGGAAGCTTAATAGTCACTATGATTAGGATTAATGGTTTTGTACTTGAACAGTCCACTGTTTCTTGTGTCTTGTGCGGTCTAGACCATGATTCCTCTTTCCAATGACTGTTATTCTTTTTCAAAGTCTAGGGAGACGAGGTAGACTTAACTCTATCTGTCAGCATTAAATATCTTCGCGTCTCTTGGCATTCTCTTGCCTATATACACAGCCACTTCACATTAGTCTTCTCATCACACTTGTATCACAAATTCAGTCTTGTTTTTCATTTACTATCACAAATGGCTGAATTTGGCTGGTTCTACAATTACGGTGATGAGACTGTGCATGTCTTTTTGAATGGAATTCCAACTCCCTACCCTATCACCAACATCCCTCACAATCTCTGGATTCAATTTCCAGAGGTTATCAAACGTGATCTGGTGGCCGTTCGAAGAGACCTTCACCTTCGTCGTATCCGTCAGCAAGAGCGAATCATTCGACTCGCTATCTTGTTTGTCGAAGATAGGAAGAGGAAGATGACTTAATCTCGTCTTCTTCCTGTTCTTCTTCATCCTCAGCGTTGTCAGGCTTCTTAGCTAGGACTAAAGCTGTTGACGTTAGGATTAGAAGCTTAGGGAAAATCTTGTATTGATGTAATTTCTATTTCATATATGTATTGACTTGATATATTAATGAAAACTGTTTTTACTTCAAGATTTTGTCTCTGAGTTATTTTATCTTGTGTTGTTAAATCCTGCTTGATATTCTGATGACCATTTAAATTTTGTCTTTCTTTAAGTTCTGATTCTTTGTCAGCACTTATTCATCGAAATTATCTCGGTCATTTTTAACATGATTCATTTTCAGAATATTAATGTTGCAGTGAAAAATAATTCAATCAGTGCTAACGGTTTAAATTTTGAATTAAAATTGTGTCTCTTGATAAATGAAATGGTTTTTCCTTGAAACAAGGCAACTGGGTAAGTAATCATTCCTGTTTTCTCGAGCCCAGTAACTATCCGTTATTACTGCATGTCTGACAGGTGTCCAACGGTAACATTTTTTTTCAGAGTATAAGAACAACAGAGAGAAGATTTCTTTAATCTTTTATTTTCTTTATACTTTATCTCTCTTCTTACTTTTACTCTCTTTCTCATTCTTTCTCACGTTGGTTTTTCATACAGACATTATCTCACACACCTAACAGGCATACTTGAATTTCAATATTTTTTCACATGGCACCAAAGGATTTAATCATTGATGGAGCAAAGTTTGTTCCAAACAACTATTCTGTAATTCTTGATCATGCTGAAGCTCCATCTGAATTGCATTTTGTGCAAGATCTTCTTGCACATAGTGAGGTTGGGTACGCCTTAACTCAGCCTGAATTATTTTCAAGTCAACAAGTTCTGCGGTTCTGGAGGACTGGAGTTTTTGATGATGGTGGTAAACGAGGAACTCCCAGTATTATCTTCCAAGTGGGTGATTCATCCTATGTAGTCACTCCTGGTACAGTACGAAGAGCATTACATCTTCCAGAAGATTGTACCTTCTCTATACCAGAGGAATCAGAACTTCGGGGGTTAATGACTGATTTGGGATATGAAAAGAGTCTGACGAAACTTGGACAGTTGAAACGGGCTAATATCAGAAGAGAATGGAGTTTCTTCTTCGATTGCATCACCAAGGCTTTTGGCAACAAGTGTTCAAATTTTGATGCCATCCCAATTCTGAGTCAGCACATCGGGTATGCTATTATCCATCAAACTCATTTTGATTTTGCAACTGGAATAATTGGTTTTATTGGGGATAGGATGACAGAGGATCGAGATGTTGTTTATTTTGCTAGATTCTGTCAACTTATTTATACGTATTGTACTGCTGAACCCCAGTTAGTCAGCACTCAAACCCCACCTTTTAAGGTTGCAAAAAGATACTTTAACGACCTGATAAATGCTGACACAAAGAAATTAATGGTGAGACAATTACAGATTCCTCAGTTTGTGAAACAGATTCTGGTAAATGCTAATCCTGCTACTTACAAATCTGTTTACTCAAATGTTCAACCAACTCACCATAACCAAAATCCATCAACCTCAGTACCTACCTCTCATTCTACTCAACCTACCCTCAGAACTTATCTCAAATCCTATCTCTCCACTTCACAGACTGCTCAACCTTCTTCTTCAGCACCTACTGTGAAGCCTACATCCTCTAAGCCAAAGAGAACAAAGACTGTTCCTCAAACACCTCAAAAGAGGAGAAGCATTACTTTGAGAGATGAATCAGATTCTGAGGATCAGATTCCCTCTTCAGAACCTGTGGTAAATAAAGCTGAGAAGGCAACTTCTCAGACGGATTCTGCAATTGGGGGTTCTAGGCTTCTCAAGAGGCTTAGATGTATGACAGTTCCTGAAACTCCCAAGGAATCCAAATCAACAAGGAAGTACAAGAAACAGAGGGCACAAAGGCCAGTTTCAGATGATGAGGAGGAAGCAGCTAAGGACGGGGATCAGGAATCTATGATCTCACAAGACAAGGAATTTGCTCCAGTCACTTCTTCTCCATCAACTCCATCTCAGGAACCTGTATCTGACAAGGCTAATTCACCTTCTATGTCTCTTGTTGATCCAGGCACAAGTGCTGAAATTGATATTCAGAACCTGGTTGTGCCTGAAATACTTTTCTTAGAAGCTCCAACAGCAAATAATCCTTCCACAACACCTGTTACTGATGCTGTTCAAACTCCTGAGTTATCACTAACACCTTCTCTGCATCAAGATGCTGAAGATCAGATTTTAGGTGAGCATCAGGATATGGCTGTTGATCAGAACTTAGTATCAGATCAGCAATTAGAGGATGTTGAAGCCTCCATTGCTACTCACACAGTTGTCTTATCAGAAGATACTGATTCTCTAAGTTCTGATGCTGCAAATGTTGGAGATACTGGTGAGGCTGCTACAACTGTAGATGCTGATGAAGCAGGTCCTTCAGGACATACTCCTCCACTGACTCTTCCTAAGTCTGAACTGGTAAAGGAGTTTGTTATCAGGGATGCACCAGTACCTTGGAGTGAAACTCCTGCAGGTCAGGAGTGGACTAAGGAATGGAACTCAGTTTCATGTGTTCTAAATGCTTTACATCTTGCTGAGCACTTGACTAAAGCTGATGAAATGTTACATTCTGATGATTTTAAAACCCAGCTTAGAGTCACTGCATTGAGTACTAAACATCTACAAGGTCTTCATTCCAACACTCATGCAGAGCTACACAAGATTCAGGAGAACTTTATCAAACAGGAACAAGTTTGGAAAATTGATAAGAAAAAGTTCTTCCAACCTACCATTGACAGGGTTGCTTATATTGAGAAAACTCAAGAGAAGCAACAAGCTCAGATTGATCAAATTCTGACAAATCAAGCTTCTCAGCAATCGCAACTTACTGAAATCCAGACCTCAGTGGAACTACTAATCTCTCTTTTATTACCTGCTGATGCCAAAAAGGGGGAGAAGGTAATTAAGTCCAAATGCAAAACCAACAAGTCACTGCAAGGAAAGGATGATGGAAAAGATGACCAAGGAAACTCTGGAATGGGTAGTGGTCATAGTCAAGGTAGAAGGTTTATATCAAGACAAGCTAGTCACAGAACAAGTTCTGATACTGGGAAAAGAATAAGTTCTGCTGCTGGTAAAAGGATAAGTTCTGATGAACTTCTAGATCTTGATGAGGAAATGTCAAGACAGTTATTTCTTCAAGAAAATCCAGGGATGGACTTGGAAAGTTTAAAGGAAGAAGAAGCCAGACTTAAATCAGAGAAAGTCACATCTAAATCTGAAGCTTCTGGTAAAAAGTTACTTCCAAAACCTAAAGGCATTGTGATCAAAGAAAGAATACATACTGAAGAAACTTTGGCTAGATCACAACCACAGATAGATCCAAGATCCAAGGGTAAAGAAAAGGTTGGTGAACCTATCAAGCCTTATGTACCTCCTGAGGAAGAAGAAATTACTGATGGAAAAGATGATCTTGCTCTGACTTCAAGAAAAGTTCTTAAAACAACCTCTGACATGGCTCAAGTTGTTCAGAGTCAAGAAATTGTAAGTTCTGATATTCAGAAGAAGCAAGTAACCTCTGACAGTGCTCAAGTTAACTTGATATCAGAAAATAAATCTAAAACACTCCTACCAGGATTCACTAAAGCAAAACAGACTCAATCTTTGAAGACTACTCCAAGTGGTTTTGAAGCAAGAGTAGTTACTGGAAAGGAAGCTAGAGATAAAACTGGATTGGGAAGTGCTGATGAAAGAAGAGTACACAACACTACCGATGATCCAACTTCCTTGAGTGAACCAGGTATTGGAGCAACTCCTGAGAGATTGAATCAACTAGAATCTGTACAGATGGTTTACCATACCTACTTGAAAGAATACATCATGTTGTATTTCATGACAGATGGTAGGGTTTATCATATAAGACAAAATGCCATTCCTTTGAAGTATTTTGAAGAATTGGAGCATGTACTTTTCTTACTTCAAGTGGATAACAGAATAACAGAGACTACTGCAAACTACTTAAAAGAACAGATTCAGAGATAGAAAAGGCTTTATTCTGTTAAGTCTGACAGCAGATATGTTCCAAAGTACAGAAATCACAATGGTGATATTGTTGATATGAAGCCTAATACTGCACAGATCAGAACATATCTTGGTATTAAGGGGCTTGAATTCAATCTAGAGTCTAACAAAGCTTATGTCATAAGACTAGATCGGGAGTTGAGAAAAGCAAAGATTAATGATCTCAGAGCTGCAATATTTCAAACTGGTGAAGATACTGCAGAGCTTAAAGATGTCAAACGGAGAATGATTGATGAACTCAGATATGCTGAGAAATGTTTGTTGAAGAATTATCTCAGAACAACTCCTGACATCAGAGAGATCAGAAAATGATGAAGCCAAGTCAAATATCTACAACTACTTAAATTCTGATGTGTATACAGACCAAAGTTGTTATCAGAAGTTGAATTGGTAAAAGCTTTAAGGACTGTAAGTTGTAGTTATCTTGTCTATTTCTCATGCATTTGTACTTAATGTTTTTGACATCATCAAATATCTGTTAAACTTGTATATTTTGCTAATTTACAAGTTGGGGGAGATTGTTAGATATATTTGATAATGTCATGGCTAATATGTTTTATGTTTAGATTTCAGATCTTATTTGAACAGAACAAATCAGTACTTATACTGGACGTCAGAACTTAAGGGATATCAGTACTTATGTTATCAGAAGATAAGCATCAGGAGATAGATATCAGAACTTAAGTGCTGAAGGACGATCAGATAAGGACAGTAGCTGATTGAAGTTAAGAAGATCAAGATAAACATAAGAAGAGATATGCATGAAGAAGGAATTCCGTGAAGAATGGAATACTTGGAATAGAAGATATCTGATTGATATATATTAGGAAGCAGAATTATATTCCATATCAATTAGCGATTATCTTGTAACTGTGTAGTATATAAACACAGACATAGGGTTTACACTATAAGTGTTATCATTATCGAGAATATTATTTACTGTAACCCTAGCAGCTCTCGTGATATTTTGTTCATCAGTGAGAGATAACAGTTCCAGATTGTAACAGAGTTTATTATTTCAATAAAGTTTGTTTTCTGTTACATAAGTTCTTGAAGTTTGATTTGATTGTAATAAACACTGTATTCACCCCCTCTACAGTGAAAGTGTGACCTAACAACTTAAATAGTTCTTGGTCATAGGATTACTAACTGGTAATTAATAATCCGCAAAGATCGGTACATACTATGCTTGTTTCATTATGAAGGATGTCTGTTCTCATAGACATTTGTGTGGTAACACTATAGCTAGTATGTAGGTGCTTATTATGGAATAAGTTCACTGAACATGACTCGGCCAGCTGAACAACTGATGGAGTTCACTCACATGTCAGCAGTTGTTCGCTTAGTGATAGTTGTACAAGTATCCTTAGACTTGAGGTCATCATAGTCATCTTGTGTACACTGAACTATGCTTTGGTTTAGTTCTTAGTCTCCATGGACAATTATTAGGGCTCTTCTGGGTATAGGAATTTGTACACGAAGATAGTGTATGATCAATAAAGGATCTACCCCTTCCAGTGAAGGAAGCGAATGTTCAAGGCTGATCCACTTATGCTAGTTCAGAAATCTCTGGCCAGAGTGAATGAAATTAGAAAGGAGTTTCTAATTTGCAAAGAACTACGCATAGTAAATGGTAAGCAAGTGATTGAATTAGATAGGCTTGACACGAGATCCATGCCTTGTATTTAATCGGAACATTGTAGGGTAGAAGGAGTTTATTGTACGGTAACTATTCACTGAACAGGTTCTTGGTATTCTAAGCAGTGAATTCATATTATCCGGATAGTCACGATATGCTGAGAAGTATCCCTCACGATGTAGAATAAATGTGATTAATTAATTAATCATATTTAATAAATTACAGAATTTATATAAATAATGATAAAATAGTTTTATTATTATTTATTTCTACTACCGGCTTAATATTGAACCTACAGGGTCACACCATAAAAAGAGAATGATTTAATGGTGGAGGAATTAATTAATAATGGCTAAATAATTATTTATTTGTGAAATAAATAATTAATTGGCAAATTTAATAATTGATTAAATGAGATTTAATTGATTATAAATTAATTAAGAAAAGTTCTTAATATTATTAATTAAAGGATTTAATTTTTGGAAATTAAATCAAAAGAGAGAATTATTTCTAAAGTGTTTAGAAAAAGGATTAATGATTAAAAGGTGTTTTAATTATTAATGAGAATAATAAATGGGATAATAATAATAATAATATTTATGGGAAAATTTCAGCTGAAAATTTTGCCTATAAATACACTATTATAGACCCTATTTTATTCTAACCCACATCAAACCCGAAAACCCAAAAAGTTTGGAAAACCTAATTCTCTCCACCTCCTTCCTCCTCCTTAACATCGTTTTCTTGGTGGATACCGGTGGAGTGCTTGACACTTGAGGAGCAACTGCTAAGGATCTCTGATCGTTGTCTCCGAATTATTTTAAAAGGTTAGATTCGATCCCTCGAATTTTTATTCAGGATTTATATGCTTTTATTCGGATTTTATATGTGTAAAAGTGTTTTGCCATGCCCCCGCTGCAATTAAAATCCAACACCTTCTAGTGTAAGTTCTGATACAAAGTCTGATAGTGTAAATGCTGATAAGAAAAATGTTAACATAAACTCTGATGTTAAATCCGCTGCAAATGTTAACAAACTTAATAAGGCCAAAGGATCCAAGCAAGTCTGGGTCCTTAAAACTAATCATTAGTGGTCTTTGTGATTGCAGGGCAACAGGAAAAACATCCTAGTTTTGGACAGTGGATGCTCAGGACATATGACTGGAAATAAAGCCCTGATATCAGACTTTGTGGAGAAGGCTGGCCCAAGTGTTTCTTATGGAGATGGAAATACTGGAAAAATAATGGGATATGGCAATATCAATCTTGGGAATGTCATCATTAAAGAAGTAGCTCTAGTCTCAGGACTTATCTGTTGAGTGTTAGTCAAATCTGTGACAGAGGTTATCATGTGGATTTCTTTGAAGAATACTGTGAAGTTGTAAGCAAATCTACAGGCAAAGTTGTTCTGAAAGGATACAGGCATGGTAACATTTATGAAGCCAAGCTTTCAACAAGTACTGATGGGTCTGCAATCTGTCTGGTGAGTAGAGCATCAATTGATGAAAGCTGAAATTGGCACAAGAAACTCTCTCATTTAAATTTCAACAATATAAATGAACTGGTCAAGAAAGATCTTGTGAGAGGACTGCCAAAATCAGTATTTGCTCCTGATGGCCTTTGTGATTCATGTCAGAAGGCTAAACAAAGAAAATCTTCATTCAAGAGCAAGACTGAATCATCAATTCTTGAGCCTTATCACCTACTTCATGTAGATCTATTTGGTCCAGTGAATGTCATGTCTATTGCAAAGAAGAAATATGCTATGGTCATAGTGGATGAGTTCACCAGATACACATGGGTGTATTTCTTGCACACAAAAAGTGAAACTGTATCTATCTTGATTGATCATGTCAAGCAACTGGATAAATTGGTCAAAGATTCTGTGAAGATCATAAGAAGTGATAATGGCACTGAGTTCAAGATTTTGACAATGGAAGAGTTCTGCAAAGACCATGGAATCAAGCAGGAATTTTCTGCTCCTGGAACTCCACAGCAAAATGGAGTTGTTGAAAGAAAGAATAGAACTCTCATTGAAGCTGCACGAACTATGCTTGATGAAGCAAAGCTACCAACCTATTTTTGGGCTGAAGCTGTGCAGACTGCTTGTTTTACTCAGAATGCAACACTCATTAACAAGCATGGAAAGACACCATATGGGATGGTGAAGAAAAAGAAGCCAAGTCTGAAGTATTTTCATGTATTTGGATGCAAGTGTTTTGTTCTTAAGACTCATCCTGAACAGCTATCCAAATTTGATTTAAAAGCTGATGAAGGAATTTTTGTTGGGTATCCACTTTCCACGAAAGCCTTCAGAGTCTACAATTTAAGAACAAGGGTTGTCATGGAATCTATCAATGTCTCCTTTGATGATAAAAAGATTACTGGACTGAAGATTTCAATGATCATGATCAGCTGAGATTTGAAAATGAAGACTTAAATTTTGATACTGAAAATCCTGACAGTCTATATCCTGTTACTACAAACTCTGATGGATTAAACTCTGATGTTATTGAAATTGTGGTGACTACGCCAAAGAAAGATGCACCTGTGCAAGGGGAGCATACTGAAGATACAACCACATCTCAAGAAGCACCAGAACATACAACTGGCTCTTTAAGTTCTGATTCATCAAGTTCTGATAAGCCAAGTTCTGATAATTCTGAAAACTCAATTTCTGAAGGATCCAACTCAGAGAGCATAGTTTCAGGGGGAGCATCAGAAAATGTTGATGAAGATAGCATGGATCATGGGGGAGCATCCAGTTCTAGAGAAAACCTTCCATCTGCAAGGAAGTGGACTAAATCACATACACCTGACTTAATTATTGGAAATCCTGATGCAGGTGTCAGAACTAGAACAGCTACTTCAAGTGAATGTCTCTATAATTCTTTTCTTTCTCAGACTGAACCAAAGAAAGTGGAAGAAGCTCTTCAAGATGTTGATTGGGTGCAAGCAATGCAGGAAGAGTTAAATGAATTTGAAAGAAATAAAGTCTGGATCTTAGTGCCAAGACCAAAGAACAGATCTGTTGTTGGTACAAAGTGGGTGTTCAGAAACAAAACTGATAGTGATGGCATAATTACAAGGAATAAAGCAAGGTTGGTTGCAAAAGGATATTCTCAACAGGAGGGAATTGATTATGATGAAACATTTGCATCAGTTGCTAGATTGGAAGCCATAAGGATATTTTTGGCTTATGCTGCTCACAAAAAGTTTACTGTCTTTCAAATGGATATGAAAAGTGCTTTTCTCAATGGAGAATTGGAAGAGGAAGTATATGTTGAATAACCTCCAGGCTTTGTAGATCCCAAATATCCAAATCATGTCTACAGGCTTGATAAAACACTTTATGGCCTTAAGCAAGCTCCAAGAGCATGGTATGAGACTTTAGCTCAGTTTCTTCTGGAAAGTGGATTTAACAGAGGAACTATTGACAAAACTCTGTTCTACCTCAACCATGGAAAGGACTTACTTTTGGTTCAGATTATGTTGATGATATCATCTTCGGTTCTACAAATGATAGACTTTGCAAGAAGTTTGCCAAACTAATGCAGTCAAGATATCAAATAAGCATGATGGGGGAACTTAACTATTTTCTGGGCCTTCAAGTCAAGCAGAATGAAGAAGGCACTTTTATTTGTCAAACCAAGTACACCAGAAATTTGCTGAAGAAATTTGGAATGCAAGATTATTCAAGTGCATCCACTCCCATGGCCACTGCAATAAAATTGTATAAGGATACTGGTAAATCAGTAGATATTACTAATTACAGAGGTATGATTGGCTCTCTACTCTATCTAACTGCTAGTAGACCTGATATCATGTATGCTACCTGTCTTTGTGCAAGATTTCAAGCAGATCCAAGAGAACCTCACTTAACAGCTGTGAAAAGAATTTTCAAGTATCTTAAGGGAATAGCTGATCTGGGATTGTGGTATCCTAGAGAATCAGACTTTAAGCTAATAGGTTACTCAGATGCAGATTTTGCAGGTTGCAAAATTGAAAGGAAAAGCACAAGTGGAAGCTGCCAATTTCTTGGAGGCAGATTGGTTTTTTGGTTTAGCAAGAAACAAAAGTCAATTTCCACATCAACTGCAGAAGCAGAGTACATTCCTGCAGGAAGCTGTTGTGCACAGATTCTTTAGATGAAGAATCAGTTACTGGATTATGGGTTAACATATTTTAAAATCCCTATTTACTGTGATAATCAAAGTGCTATTGCTATGACAGGTAATCCAGTTCAACACTCAATGACAAAGCACATCAGCATAGGGTACCACTTCATAAGGGAACATGTGGATGAAGGTACAGTGGAATTGCACTTTGTTCCAACAGATCAACAACTAGCAGATATCTTCACAAAACCACTATGTGAAGCTACTTTTACAAGATTGGTAAATGAACTTGGAATGGTTTCAGGTTCTTTCTCTAAATCTGCTTAGTTTTTGTTCTGATGCATCAGACTTTATGATCAGTATTTATAGATATTACTATCTTTGTGTATTATGTGCTTAATTGAAAATTGCTTAAGTACTGATTGTTGTCTGATGTGAATTTCTAAACTCTGATAGTGATATGAATGTTTCTGTGATTGTTCAATCCAATAAGGATAAATATGCTAGATGCTGACCTAGTAGCCTTTAATATACTAACAAATCCCTTGTATGAAGTAATTATTTATGTGGAAATCTGTTGACACAAGCAAATTCTGATATTGAGCTTAGTTAAGTTTACTTTGTCTATCTTATTACTAAGTCAAAAACTAGAATAATGCTTCTCATCTGTTAAGTTCTGATGTTAGTAAATCTTGTGAATGTACTAAGTGCTGATAAGCCTCACTTATCAAAAGAAAAGGAAAAGAAAAAGAAATAAAGATCAGGTACTCCTTTGAGATCTAGAGTAAAAACTGTGGAAGGGAAGACCCAAGTGCATTGCTGGTATTAAGTAATATGCATCAGAAAAGCAAAAATAAATATTTTTCTTGGTGACTTTTCACACTCTATGATTACTGGAGAAATACTCTGATAATAGCATAAATTCTGATAAGCAGTCGTGACTCACTTACACTGAGAAGCCACTGTAAAATGGAATTTCAAAAGATGCATAAAATAAGCACAAAACAGTTGAGGTGGACTCATGCATGAACTCACTCTAAAGTAGACTTCAGAATCATGATAGATTTTGAGCAAAGTTCTTAGTTATGCCTTATTTCTAAGATGTACTGAAGTGAATCAGACTTTAATCTTTATCTGATATTTAGCTTACTGCACACACATACACTCCATATGAATGATGAAAATTACTGTGGTGATAAATGGTGTTTTAGATGAACGTTTAAGTGTCAGTTATATAAATTCTGAGGACAAGTTATGATGGAAGTTCTGATGATTAAGTTTTGAAGAAATGAAATCAGAATTTGTGTGAAGAATTACAGAAATAGGCATTCATTTTTCGAATTAATAAATCATGTTCTGATGACTGTTAAGTTCTGATATAAGTCCAAGTTCTGATATTATACTCTGATTCTTTACTTGACTTATTTGTGGTTAAAATCTGAAACAGTCTTATTTAAAATCAGAATATGTTTGGGTGAGATATTAACAGTCAATATAATTTGGGTTAGTGGTACACGTCTATGCACAGTAATTTTTACTTGTTTCTTGTGCACATTAAATCATGTTTTTCACTTCCAATGGCCGTTATTATTCTCCTCAGTCTAGGGAGATGAGGTAGAATTATTTCTACCTGTAATCATTCAATTTTCTTTGCGTCTATTGGCATTATATTGCCTATTTAAACCAACACTTCATTCCAGCCAGTACATCTCTCATTTTCTTAAAAACTCACTCTCTTCTTATTCTTATCACCACAAATGGCTGAGTTTGGCTGGTTTTACAATAATGGCACTGAGACTGTACATGTTTTTCAAAATGGAATTCCAACTCCATACCATATCAACAACTTTCCTCATAATCTCTGGATTCAATTTCCAGAGCTCATTAAACGTGACCTGTTGACAGTCCAAAGAGATCTACATCTCCGTCATCTCCGACCGCAGGAACGAATCATTCGTCACGCTGTTCTTTTTGTTGAGAGTAGGAAGAAGAAATAATTTTTGCTCCCTGTTTCTCTTCACCGTCAGCTTTGTCTCGGTTCTTAGCTTAGGACAAAAGTTGTTGATGTTAGGATTTGTAGCTTAGGACAATCTTGTACTTTTCAGCATGTAATTTAAATTTCATGAAATGTATTTGCTCAATATATTAATGAATTTTTATATTTATGCAAGATTTTTTCTCTGAGTCGTTTGATATTCTGATGCATTTTTAAATCCTGATACTAACCATATTCTGATGACCTTTTTAGCTCTGATACAAATCAAGTTCTGATTCTGACTTGGCAGTATTTGTTTACTTTGTTTCTTTATGGTCATTCTCTCATTGGTCATATTTTTACAGAATATTGGTCTCGCGGTGAAAATAATTTATTAAGTGGGAACAGTTTTAAATTTTAAAATAAAACTGAACTACCTTGATTAATGGGATTACTTGGTAAGTGAAATGGTTTTTCCTTGAAAAACTGCATGTGATAAGTAATGATTACTGAATACATGTGCCCATTAATTATCTTTTACTGCTGCATGTCTGACATGTGTCCCAACGGTTACTTTTTCTACCGTGTATAAGTAAAAGAGAGAAAAGATTGTAAACTCTTTTATTTACTTTCATATTTTATCTCTCTCTCTCTCTTTACTTTCAGTCTCTCTCATCTACTGACGCTTTTTCATACAGACATTTTATCAAACACCTTACAGGCAACCTAATTTCTCAATTTTTCTCATGGCACCTAACGATTTGATTATAGATGGAGCCAAGTTTGTACCCAACAACTATGCTGAAATCTTAAACAAGGCTGAAGCTCCATCTGATTTGCACTTTGTGTAAGATCTTCTAGAATACAGTGAGATTGGGTATGCATTGACCCAACCTCTAGTCATTTCAAGCCAACAAGTTCTGACGTTCTGGCGAACTGGGCATTTTGATAATGGTGGTGCTACTGGCACTCCAAGCATTATTTTTGAAGTGAATGATGTTGAGCATGTGGTAACTCCTGGAGCAGTTCGTAAAGCTCTCCACTTACCAGAAGGCTGTACTTTTTCAACAGCGGAGGACCCTGTTCTATAGCAGCTCATGGCCAATTTGGGTTATGAGAAGAGTTTGGCCAAGCTTGGACAGTTGAAAAGGGCACATATCAGGAAGGAATGGAGCTTTTTCTTCGACTGCATCACTAAGGCATTCGCCAATAAGTGTTCCAACTTTGATGCCATTCCAATTATGAGTCAGCACATCGGGTATGCTATTATTCACCAAACTCACTTTGATTTTGCAAGTGCTGTGCTAGGTTTTATAGGGGATAGGATGACAGAAGATAGGAATGTAGTGTACTTTGCTAGATTCTGTCAGCTTATATATAACTTCTGTTGTGCTGATAAACCCCAACCTACCACTGACTTAATTCCACCCTTTAAGCTTGCAAAACGAGCTTTTAATGACTTGGTAAATGTTGACCTTAAGAAGAAGGTGGTTAGACCCTTACAGATACCTCAGTCTGTAAAACAGATCCTGGTAAATGCTGATCCTCACACCTACAGATCTGTTTACCCTGATGTTCAACCCACCAGCACATCCCAGACACTACAACAACACTCAAAACCCAACACACATACACCTCAGCCAACTCAACCCTCCATCAGAACATATTTCAAACCTTCACAGATATCTCAACCTTCATCATTAGTACATACTGTGAGGCCTTCATCTTTAAAGCCCAAGAGGAAAAAGACTGTACCTCAGACACAACAGAAGAGAAGGAGGATTGTTCTGAGAGATGAGTCAGAAAATGAAGAACAGGTTCCTGTGTCAGAACCTGTTGTCACAGAAGCTGAGAAGGTCTTTTCTCAGAAGGATATTGGAATTGGGGGTTCTAAGCTTCTCAAAAGTCTTAGAAGGATGTATTCTGATGAAACTCCCAAGGTATCTCCACCTTCAAAGAGATACAAGAAACAGAGAGCACACAGGGACCAGGCTAAGCCAGTTTCAGAGGATGAGGAAGCAACAGCTCAGGAAGGAGATCAGGAATCTCTGATCTCAAAAGAGCCAGAATTTGCTGAAGCTACTGCATCTACACCTCCATTGTCACCAACTCAGGAAACTGCTCAAGATAAAGTATCTACACCACCTGTGTCTCCTATACATGAACCAGTATCTACTGAAGACCCAGGCACAAGTGCTGATATTGATATTCACAACCTAATAGTGCCTGAGGTTCTCTACTTAGAAGCTCCACCAGCTCCAATGAATCCATCAACAACACCAATTTATGATGCTGATGTTACTCCAGAATTGCCTACAACACCTTCTCTACATCTAGACATTGAAGATCAGACTATAGGTGAGCATCAGAAAATGGCTGTTGATCAGAACTTGGAAGCAGATTAGCACTTAGAGGATGATGTTGAAGCCTCCATAGCCTCTCATATTGTTCTTTTATTAGAGAATGTTGACTCTTTAAGTTCTGATGCTGCAAATGCTGATGATACTGGTGATGCTGCTACAAATGCAGATGCTGATGCAGTTGGTCCTTCTGGACATGCACCTCTACAAACTCCTTCAAAAGCTGAACTAAAAAAAGTTTGTTAGAGGAGATGCACCAGTACCTTGGAGTGAAACTCCTAGAGGACAGAAACTCCTAGAGGACAGGAGTGGACTAAGGAGTAGAACACAGTCACCTTTGTTCCATTTGAAAAAATTCTTGCTGAGCACTTGGCAAAAGCTGATAAGATGCTAACTAATGATGATTTGAAAACACAGCTGAGAGTTACTGCTTTGAGTACTAGACATCTTCAAGGTCAACACTCAACAACTCATGTCGAGGTGCATAAAATTCAAAAAGCTTTAATCAAGCAAGAAACAACTATGAAACTTGAAAAGAAAAACTTTTTCAAACCTTCCTTTGGTAGAATTTCCAACATTGAAAAGACTCAAGAGAAGCAACATGATCAGATTGCTGATATTATTAAGAATCAAGTGACTCAGCAGTCTCAACTCAATGAAATCCAATCCTCAATGGAATTGCTTGTCTCTCTTCTTTTACCTGCTGATGCCAAAAAGGGGGAGAAAGTAATTAAGTCCAAATGCAAACCTGATAAGACACTGAAGAAAAAGGATGATGGTAATGACCCGGGAAACTCTGGAATTGGTGGAGGTCATAGTCAAGGTGGAGGTCTCTCATCAAGTAGAGCTGGAACTATAAGTCATAGAAGAAGTTCTGATACTGGAAGAAGAATAACTTATGATACTGGTAAAAGGATAAGTTCTGATGAACTTTTGGAACTTGATGAAGAAATTTCAAGACAGTTATTTCTGAAAGAAAATCCAGGAATGAACTTTGAGAGTCTAATGGAAGAAGAAGCTAGACTTAAGTCAGAAAAAATCAACTCCAAATCTGAAGCTTCTGTTGTTAAAAAGAAACTTCCTACGACTAAAGGCATTGTGATAAAAGAAAGGACAAATCCTGTGGCAATCAAGGCCAAATCACAATTGCAGATAGATCCAAGGTCCAAGGGCAAAGAAAAAGTTGGTGAACCTGTAAAGGTTTATGTGCCTCCTATGGATGAAGAAATTTCTGTTGAATATGCTGATCTTACTCTGACTTCAAGGAAGATTTCTAAGACAACCTCTGACATGGCTCAAGTTGTTCAGAGTCAAGATATAGTTAGTTCTGATATAACAATGAAGCAAGCAACCTCTTACATAGCTCAAGTTGACTTGATATCAGAAGATAAGTCAAAGGAAACCTCTGATATTGCTCATGTTAAATCCTCAAAGTTACTCTTACCAGGATTCACTAAAGCCAAACAGACTCAACCTTTGAAGACTGTAGCAAGTGGTTTTGAAGCAAGAGTGGTTACTGGAAAGGAAGCAAGAGATAAATCTGGATTGGGTAGTGCTGATGAAAGAAGATTGCAGAACACAACCAATGATCCAACTTCCTTAAGTGAACCAGGTGTTGGAGCAACTCCTGAAAGATTGAATCAACTAGAATCTGTACAGATGGTCTACCATACCTTCTTGAAAGAACACATCTTGTTATATTTCATGACAGATGGAAGGGTTTACCATATAAGGAAAAATGCCATACCACTGAAGTATTTTGAGGAACTAGAACATGTTTTATTCTTACTTCAAGTGAATGACAGAATAACAGAAAGTGCTGCAAACTATTTGAAGACTCAAATTTAGAAACAGAAAAGCCTTTATTCTGTAAAGTCTGACAGCACATACTGTCCCAAGTACAGAGATCACAAGGGTGATATTGTTGATATGAAGCTTAATACTGCAACAATCAGGACATATCTTGGTATTAAGGGACTTGAATTCAATCTAGAGTCTGACAAAGCCTATGTCATAAGACTAGATCAGGAGTTGAGAAAAGCAAAAATTAATGATCTCAGATATGCTATCTTCAAAACTGGTGAAGATACTGCAGAACTTAAAGATGCTAAAAGGAGGATGATTGATGAACTCGGATATGCTGAGAGATGTTTGTTAAAGAACTATCTCAGAACAACTCCTGACATCAAAGAGATCAGAAAGTGAAGCCAAGTCAAGATCTACAACTGCTCAAATTCTGATATGCATAAAGACTGAAGTTGTTATCAGAAGTTAAAGTTGGTAAAGGTTTAAGGACTGTAAGTTATAGTTATCTAGTCAAATTCTCATGCATTTATACTTAATGTTTTTGACATCATCAAATATCTGTTAAACTTGTATATTTTGCTAATTTACAAGTTGGGGGAGATTGTTAGATATATTTGATAATGTCATGTCTAATATGATTTATGTTTAGTTTTCAGATCTTACTTAAACATGACAAATCAGTACTTAACTGAAATCAGCACTTATACTGAAGTCAGAACTTAAGTTATCAGTACTTAAGATTCAGGAGATATTTATCAGGAGATAATATCAGGACTTAAAGGAAACTTTCAGATAAGGAAGGTGGCTGATTGAAAGGAAAGAAGATCAAGACAAACGTAAGAAGAGATATGCATGAAGAAGGAATTCTGTAAAGAATGGAATACTTGGAAGAAAAGATAACTGATTGATATATTTTAGGAAGCAGAATTACATTCCATATCAATTAGCGATTATCTTGTAACTGTGTAATATATAAACACAGACATAGGGTTTACACTATAAGTGTTATCATTATCGAGAATATTATTCATTGTAACCCTAGCAGCTTTCGTGATATTTGTTCATCACTGAGAGAGGATAGTTCCATATTATAACAGAGTTTATTATATTGAATAAAGTCTATTTTCTGTTACTTGAGTTCTTTAATTCGATTTGATTGTGATAAACACTGTATTCAACCCCCTTCTACAGTGTGTGTGACCTAACACCAGGTGCAGAAAATTCCTGCTTTATTCCATGCTCTTTGCAGAACTATTCCATTATTGAATTCTTGAACTCAGTGTAATTATCACTTCTTATTATTTTAACAGAATCTTTGACTAATTTATCCAGCTGTCTGACATTATCAGTTAGAGTAGATGCAGTTTCATTCTTCTTGTGCAAGAAATACACCCAAGTGTATCTTGTGAACTCATCCACTATAACCATAGCATATTTCTTCTTTGCAATGGACATGACATTGACTGGACCGAATAGATCAACATGCAGTAAGTGATAAGGCTCAAGAATTGAGGATTCAGTTTTGCTCTTGAATGAAGATTTTCTTTGTTTTGCCTTTTGACATGAATCACAAAGGCCATCAGGAGCAAATACTGATTTTGGAAGTCCTCTCACAAGTTCTTTCTTTACTAGCTCATTTATGTTGTTGAAATTTAATGAGAGAGTCTCTTGTGCCAATTCCAGCTTTCTTCAATTGATGCTCTGCTTAACAGACAGATTGCAGAACCATCAGAGTTTGTTAAAATTCTGGCTTCATATATGTTACTATGTCTGTAACCTTTCAGAACCACTTTGCCTGTAGAATTACTTACAACTTCACAGTGTTCTTCAAAAAAATCCACATGATAACCTCTGTCACATATTTGACTCACACTTAGCAGATTGTGTTAAATCCTGAGACAAAAGCTACTGTTTCAATTATGACATTCCCAAGATTGATATTGCCATATCCCAGAGTCTTTCCCATGTTGCCATCTCCATAAGAAACTCGTGTGCCAACTTTCTCCATAAAGTCTGATAGCAGGGCTTCGTTTCCAGTCATATGTCCTGAACATCCACTGTCCAGAACTAGGATATTTTTCCTGTTTCCCTGCAATCACAAAGACCACTATTGGTTAGTTTTAAGGACCCAGACTTGCTTGGATCCTTTGGCCTTTTTAAGTTTGTTAGCATTTGCAGCGGATTTAATTTCAGAGTTTATGCTAACTTGCTTCTTATCAGACTTTATATCAGACTTTGCATCAGAATTTACACTAGAAGGAATTACACTAACTTTCTTCAAAGGAGGTTTTATTTGATAATAATCATAGTACAAACTATGATATTCCTTACAAGTATAAATAGAATGCCATAAACTACCACAATGAAAACAAGGATTTTATGGTTTAAACGTAACAGACTGACTCTTAACTCCTAATCTAGGAGGTAAAGACTTTATATCTTTATTTTTCCTATAAAAAGAAGAAAGATGGTTAGAGTTTCCACAATTATAACATTTCTTTCTAGGAGCATTAGGAACAGGCATATAATTATTGCTTTTATTCACACCTTCCTTTCCATTCCTATTTTTTCTAGATTCCTTTACCTTGTTCACATTTCTAATCTCTTTCAGCTTATGCTTAAGCTGCTTCTTTCAGTTTTAACACAATCTGCTAAGTGTGAGTCAAATTTAGAAAGGGCAAGAAGTTTTCCAGGAAAGGTGGAAGTTCTGAAAAGAAAGGGTTCAGAAAATCTGAGGGAAAAGGAGGAAAGTCTGATAGAGGAGATAACTCAAATGTCAAATGCTACAATTATGGTAAAAGAGGCCACATCTCTCCTGACTGCAAGAAAGGAAAAGGTGATAAAGGCCAGACACTTATCACAAAGAAGAAAAATTGGGCAGACACTTCAGATTCTGAAGATGAGGTGAACTATGCCTTGATGGCAAATGCTGATAGCAGTACTGATGCTGCTAAATTAAAGGTACCTCAATCAACTCTTGCTTTTCATACTGATGATATTTCTGAGCTAAGATTATATCTGAAAACCATGTTCATTAGTTTTAGAGATCAGACTTTAACAAATGAAATATTAACATCTAAAAGTCTTGCTCTTAAAAATAGAAATGACTATTTAGAAAAATAGTTAGTTATGTTCCATCAAACTCAGAAAGAAAGAGATGAGGCTTTGTATGTTAAAGATGAAGGGCTAAAATTGAATAAATCTCTTAAATCTGAACTAGAAAAGGAAAGGGAGATAATCAAAACTTGGACTAACTCTGGAAGAATATTCTCACAAGGAAGAAGCTAAGCTCTTTATTTACAAAGAGCTAGAAATTTTGTAGCAAAATATTCTTAATTTTAATATAAAATTAAGTGAGTTTTGAAAGATCCGTGTTCTCTGTTATTACTTGTTTAATTTCAGTATTAACACATATCAGTGCAAGATTTACATTTACTTTGTTCAAACTATAAATACTTCAATAAAAGCATAAAAATACAAAAAACACATTCACCCCCCCCCCTCTGTGTGTAATTCATTACCTAACACATATGTAAAATTAAAACTTACTGTAGTTGTTCTTATTCACACATATTCATCAATCTGTAAAACTCAATCCAGAAAAATTATAAAATCATACAATTTGTATAATAAAAACACATACCTCCGTTCACGATTTTGTAAATACTGCTGCACAATTTATTAACATATCAATCTCCTGTGCACACCAAAACAAATAATTAGATAACATAAAAGAGAGATTATAAATAGAGACAAAGAAAAAGAAAACATTAGAAAAAGAAGTCTCCGTCACAATTACCTAATGAAAACTCTTGGAAGCAGCTCTGTAGCATGACCTCAAAGGAAGTGAAACATCAGGAGTAGTGGTTTCTCGCATATTAAAAAACTTGATGTTAGACATAACCATCTTATATTAGTATATAACATTGGTTCACACCATTAGTGTACAAACTGTATGTAAAAACAAAAGAATCTGTGAATTATAAAGCTAAACAGATACACTAATTCACGACATTGTAACTACTGTTATATGATTAATCAACACATCATCCTAAGCTGCACAAATCAAAAAACAAACATATAAAATTAATATGTTCAGAAGTATAACTTTGAATTTATGTAAGACTAAAAGTACAGACCAAGTTATTTTGAAATCAAAACATATTGTAATATTGGAAATTATAGATTACGTGATGTTATAATGACCGCTAAATTTGTTAAGAAAGTTATAGGATTGTGGTCGAACCTTTAATAAAATTTGTATATGTACCAAAACATTTTAACCTGCAATAAATTCAACAAAATTAAAAGCCTCAAATTCAATTCGTCAAACTTGATTTGAGCATTTAGTCAAACACATAATATGTGAAATCTCAACACTCATATAAAATCCTCAAAATAAAATATTCAAGAGCTCTTACATATCTGCAATGCAACATTACATAAAGATTTAATATTTATATTTATGTTCTTATTCATAACAGTCTCATACATAGCATATGTAAATACAGTTATCAACTATACGTACATGATGAACACAAACATATTTGTATTTAGTAAAAATGAAATTTAAGAATCAAATCTACATAGTTAAAATATGCAGAGAATCAACATAAGGAAAAAGATAATAAAAACAAATTTATCTTATCCAAGGATCATACAAAAGATCATAAACAGTAAACTTACAAATTAAAACGTCATAGATAATTTAGTCTTTACAGGAAACCTCTTTTGATACCATTTCTCATTTGTTCTGTAGAGTGAAACAAACAAAGAAAGTCAAATATTTTTCTTTAAAACAAAACAAACACATACTGGATATGCAGATAAATATGTACAAACATGTATTAATAAATTGCAGGAAGAGGAAGAAAAACAAAAACAAAAAAAATAAATAAACAAGAATCGCATGTTTAAGATTTGAAATCAAACAGTTAGCGTACAAACAGTTAGTCTACAAACCCGTATGTAAAATTAAAACTTAGTGTAGCTGCCTTAATCACACATATTCATTAATCTGCAAAACTCAATCCAGAAAATTATAAAATCATACAATTTGTATAATAAAAACACATACTTCTGTTCACGATTTTGTAAATACTACTGCACAATTTATTAACATATCAATCTCCTGTGCACACCAAAACAAATAATTAGATAACAGAAAAGAGAGATTATAGCTAGAGATGAAGAAAAAGAAAACATTAGAAAAAGAAGAATTCGTAACATTTCGAACCTGTTATGGATTCGATTGGTTCTTATATTTTTATAAATAAACATAAGACAATCTAAGTAATCAGTTGAAGAAGTAAAGTTCAGATGCAATACCTTACGATTTCATGTTATAAATTTTAACGGAGTTTTAGTACATGAGCAGAGACTGTAATTGTGATTGAGATCGAGAAGATATAGAGATATTCGGGGAGAGAGATGTGACAGATATGTAATATATAGGAGATAATTATGCACAATTTGATTTGTTCAATATTTTCCATAGATAGATTGTTTTTGAAATTCAAAAATAGGTAAATAATAATTAAAATGGGTCAATTGAAACTAATTGTATAGTTCATATAAATAGCAAATTATATACGATATAAATTTAGGAGTAGTCATTAACGTATATAGATATTAAATAATCCAATTATAATAGCTAATCATTGTTAGCAAATTGTTGCGAGAATAAATTTCTATTTCTAAACTGAAATCATCTGGGTCGGGTCGGAAATTATATTGAAAAACAGAAGATTCTCTTTAGTTGGCTTCAAATTCAAGAACAATTGATTCCTCAGATAAACCCCACTTGTATTATAATCATGTAAGTCATGTTTCTTGGTTTTTAATGATTCTTGTCAGTTAAATTTATATATTTAAATGATTCTTGATCACCAAATATAAGATATGTAGATTATAGATACTACTTGAATTTAGTTTATGTAGGAATGATGTATGTATATTTGGTTGAATAAAGATTGCATCTTGGTATGTTTACTTTGCTTTTTAGTGATTCTTGATTTTGTACAGATGGTTCTTGATTATGGGGTTTGTAGAAAATGTGTGTATCTTTAGATTATGTATGTATATTTGGTTTAATAAAAATTGCATCTTGTTATGTTTACTTGCTTTTTAATGATTCTTGATTATATATATAGAAGGTTCCCGATTATGGGTTTTATGGGTTTTGTAGATAATGTGTATCTTTAGCTTATGTGTGTATGATGTATGTATTTGGTTGAATAAAAATTGCATCTTGTTATTTTTACTTTGTTTTTAGTGATTCTTGATTATGTATAGAAGGTTCTTGATTTTGGGCTTTTTAGATAATGTGTGTATCTTTAGCTTATGTGTGTATGATATATTTATCTTTGGCTGAATAAAAATTTAATCTTGGTATGTTTACTTTCTTTCTAATGATTCTTGATTATATATGGATGGTTCTTGATTTTGGGTTTTCTAGATAATGTGTGTATCTTAGGTTGTAAAATGCGTATTTTAGGTTAGGAGGAGAAGAAGTTGCAATAGATGCAATTAAACATGCTTTGAGGGCTCTTCGGAATCGCCAGTTGGTTGAGGAAGGTGCTCATGGGCCTGCTTTTGTTGCTCTTTCTAGGCCCTTTATATCTCAGGTTGAACCCCATTGTGATTTTTTAGCATTTGTAGTTGGATTGGATTTGTGAAGTTATTTGGAGTGTTTTGATGAATTTGTGTCAATTAAAGGGTTCGGCGTGGAAAGAAAAAGCAGAAAATTTGGAAACTGAACTTCAGCAATGTTATAAAGCTCAATCCCGGTTGTCGGAGCAGCTTGTCGTGGAAGTGGCTGAATCCAGAGCTTCAAAGTCGTTGCTTAAAGAGAAAGAAGAGTTGATTGCCAGTTTGCAGATTGACTTTAGTCAAGCAAGGTTAGGTTTAACTTAATACTTTAAGGTTTTTTTTGGGAAATAGGTATTACGGGAATTATTCAAACATGGTTTTCATGTTGCAGTGAGGAGTGCACTAGTCTGAAAGCACTTTTAGAAGAAAAGACACGAGCTGTAGAATTGGTTTCCAGTGAGAACCAGGAACTAAAAGCTCAACTTGAAGAGGCAAGGGCCAGAGCTGATGCTTCTCTGGCTGAAAATAAAATGCTTATTGATCGTTGGATGCTGCAAAAGATGCAGGATGCTGAGAAGCTTAACGAGGTGATTTGATTGTTAGGGTATTATTATGCATATATTTGATGTCACTAATCGTTATATATAGTATGCGGCGGCAGTGTTACCTGACTTGATATCCTAAATATTTCCTTGATATAGCTGTTGTCAGTATTTAATAGATGTCTATACATAATTTTATTACTTTGTAAATGAAGATTTGCACAACTGTATCCAGCTAAATGGCTAAACTTCCCTCAATGGGTGGAAATACATTGTGGCATACCAAGTGAGGGAAGTAAATTTGGCAGTTTGGGGGTTTGCCTAGCACTTGAAATAAAGATTGTTTGATTGTCATATTTCTCTCCTCCTATTAGTCCTCGTGTCTCTTTTCCGGCTTATAGTTAATGAAATTTATATTTTTCAGAATAAAGTGTGTTGTTTTTCTATTTCATTTGTATTCTAGGTTTGAGTAATTTTGGTGGACATTGTCAAATGCTATTGCTCATTTTTTAGCTATTGTTTGGGAACATTCATTCGGTGTCTTGGGTAGTGCCGGACTAGGTTGGTGAGACGTGGTAGGGAATGGATTACCAATGAACCTGTATTATATATGCTTATATGTTTACATACAAACACACACTCGTTGCTTGAAATAACTTAGCTAAATGGGATCTGGGATCCTTGAGTAGAGAAATTTTAGAGCCTTTCTCATATCGTTGTGAGCTTGATACTGAAATAGCTTCATAGTTACAATTCTTTTGCTTTTCCAGTTTCTCTGTTACATAAACACGTCCTCTAGGAGTTAAAAACACGTTTGCTGACAAAAACTGTAATTAATTTTTAGGCAAATGCTATATATGAAGAAATGCTTGATAAGGTTAAGGCAAGCAGTATAGAACAGCTTGCGCGGCAGCAAGTAGATGGTGTGGTTCGCCAAAGTGAAGAGGGTGCGGAGTATTATGTGGAGTCTACTATTCCTACAACAAACAGATACAAGATCCCTGCCCATCAGGGCGGCTGTGCTGCCTTGGTATTTGAGTACAACTCTAACAATTTGATAAGTGGAGGACAGGACCAGACTATAAAAATGTGGGACACAAATTCTGGTTCACTCAGTCGAACACTGCATGGTTGTTTGGGCTCTGTTCTTGATCTTGCAATCACCCACGATAATAAATCCATCATTGCTGCAAGCAGCTCAAACAATTTGTTTGTTTGGGATAAAGATTCTGGTCGGGTTCGGCATACCCTAACAGGTCATGTCGATAAAGTATGTGCCGTTGATGTGAGCAGGTTTTCAAATCGCCATGTTGCTAGTGCAGCTTATGATCGAACAATTAAAATTTGGGATATGCAGAAAGGTTATTGCAGTAATACGATTATTTTTCCTAGCAACTGCAATGCACTTTCTTTTGGCATGGATGGATTTACTATATGCTCTGGTCATGTTGATGGAAATCTTCGATTGTGGGACATTCAGACAGGAAAGCTGCTTAGTGAAGTGGCTGCGCATTCACTTTCAATTACTTCAATATCTTTATCAAGAAATGGAAACGTATTATTAACAAGTGGGAGAGATAATGTTCACAACTTGTTTGATATGCGAACTCTTGAGGTTTGTGGGACATTAAGAGCAAGCGGGAACAGAGTGGCATCGAACTGGAGTAGATCGTGTATCAGTGCAGATGACAATTATGTTGCAGCTGGTTCAGCTGATGGATCTGTCTATGTTTGGTCAATATCACAAGCAAAGATTTTAAGCACTTTAAAGGAACACAATTCTTCTGTTCTCTGCTGTTCATGGAGCGGTCTTGGAAAACCACTGGCCACGGCTGACAGGAATGGGACAATTTGTACATGGACGTGATCAACTTCTGGTATGACCTCATCATCTATTATCATCATGCTGATTTATCACTGAAACCTCTTTGCAGAGTAGTTTATTTCAATGAAGATACCGGAGTTTCGTAGGTTGGCATCCTGTTTATTGATCATGGTTAATATGTATGTTGGTTTGTTACAAGGATTCACATTACACGTAATTACAATGTGATCATCTTCAAAAGCATTAAGAAAAACTCTCTTTGCAGTTTGGTTGTCTTAGATTCATACATTATTTGAAAATTTACATACTCAAATCAGCAAAAAATGGGATATCACAATATTTCTTATGGCCCTCGCTCTTAGGAAATCCCCAGTTTCCATGCATCTCGGAAAAGAAGGCACTTTATTCTTGATCGAGCTTTAAAGCTCAGTAGTTACGGTGAGTGATTGCTTTGTAAATTATATAAAAAAGAATGTACTCAGTATTAATAAATTTTTCTGATTTTCTTGTCCCAACGGCCTGCGCGTGTACATATATATATCATATCATATTAAATAGTAATATCCAAACAATAATAATGCAGCAGCGGACAGTTTTTCGTTGAGCTCATCTTGGTATTTTACTATTGCTGAAGAAATGTTGTGGTGAAGTAATTATTTGACAGATAAAAATTTAAAACTGAAAGTTAAGAAGATAACTATTAGAAATATTTAAATAAAAAATATCGATGTTGGCGTTACAAATCTTAGAAGGCGCGGAAGTTATATTCTAAAATAGTTGATTTTTCTAATTTATTTAATCAGTCCTTGAAACTGTTTTTTCTTTTGGAATTGAGCAAGTAGTAGCTGTGATGTTTCGTTGATAAATTTAGATAATCGGATTGAAAAATGTGTTTGACATATGTATATATGCGTTTACAAATTAAAACTCGTGTACTTGATATTTAATAATAATCTAAGACCCATTTGTGTACATAAACATTCACAAATAAAAACTAGTTATTCATCGTGTTTGGTCATTTAGGATTATTTTTTTTTTGAAAAATTAGGACACAAAAAACACTAGTCGATCAGATTTTACAAATAGCCCCTGTATTTACAAATAGCCTCTATTATAGTAATCGCAATATTATGCTACTTTACATGAAACGAGTCACTTTAGAGTTAGGATACAACTCCTAATTAACTAAATTCCAGTGCATCACGCAACAATATACTTGCAAGACAAGTGAGGACTCGTATCTTCAATATTAACAGGAACGCCCCCAGTTTGTTAATCCAGTTATATGATGACACCCGAGTAAGACCAATATATCAAATATCACACGAATACATAACAAATAATCAGCCAAAAGGCTATTACAGATCTAACTTAAACTAGTTTTATTGAACATGTGTCTGATGATAGCACATTTTACGAAAATATAGATAAATCTGCTAAAAGAGTCGTGTACACTGAATACGAATTTGTAAGCTTATTCGAAAATTATGTAAATACACATCCCAGGATGAAAATATAGGCATCGATGGGTATCTGATTTCAAGTTATTGGCAGCAGCACTATATTGACTTGTTGTGTATAGTAACGGCCATAACAAGATCAAACATCACACAATTCACAACTATGTAACCCATGATCAGAATTTCCCAGTTGCATGAACTAATATAAACAATTTAAACGTAAAAAAAAGGAAGTTGGCCAATGTCAAATGATTTTTGCTAGAAAGAGTGGATTAAGCGCAGATAGACAACATGTCCCCCTTGGTTAAGAAAAAATTAGTGTTAAAGTTATCCGCGGAAAAGGATTGCGGACACATGATTACAACAATCGTTTGTCGTGGATTAGGTCCTTGAAAGAAAATGAACAAGTATAACTCGATATCCACTTGTAAACAATTGTTAATATAATGTCTGTAACTAACGACGCATCCAATCTTCTTCTTTTCAAAGTTTACATCACCAAACTTGCACATTTTTAGTTTTTGCGTGCCAAATTATCAGCTCACCACAAATCCAACAAGTACCTTCACAGAATCTACAACTCTCCACTGATACATACGATACTTGTAAATTTAAAAGACCTTGTTACTCTTATCTTAGTCTAACATACATCATTCACAATGTCCTCCCATAATTTCCATACCAAATCTTATTCTCCACCACCATTATTACTGATTGTTCAAGCCCATAAGGCACCTTCAACTCAATCCCGATAATTAATGAACAATCGCTTGTGTAGTCATACTACTTCCATCTCCATACTCGAAATCTACTATATAAAGAGGCCATGTGCATTGTAGTTTCTCATCTTGTAACAAAAACTAAATATATCATTATGGAAGCAAAGAAGCTTGTTCTTGTTCTCCTATCTTTGGCTTTGGTTCTTGGTCTTTGCCAATGTTTCGAGTATCATGACAAGGAGTTGGAGTCCGAAGAAGGGTTGTGGGGAATGTACGAGAGGTGGAGGAGCCACCACACTCTGTCGAGGAGTCTTGAGGAAAAGAACAAGCGCTTTAATGTGTTTAAGGCGAATGTTGAACATGTCCACAACACTAACAAGTTGGATAAGCCTTACAAGTTGAAGCTGAACAAGTTTGCAGACATGACTAACCTTGAGTTCCGAAGCCTCTATGCTGGTTCCAAGGTTAATCATCATCGCATGTTCAGAGGCGAGCGACTTGGTAACTCAACCTTTATGTACGAAAATGTAAACAATGTTGCTCCCTCAGTTGACTGGAGGAGGAAAGGAGCCGTTACCCCTGTTAAAGATCAGGGCCAATGTGGTAAGTGAACATGTTTGCATACTGTATTATAGTACATTTGTTTCTCTTTAGGATTATAATCCCATAATGAGAAAATAAAAAACATGAAATAGCACATAAGTACTGTTACTGTTTTATATTGCAGGTAGTTGCTGGGCATTTTCAACAGTTGCAGCAGTTGAAGGAATAAACTATTTAAAAACAAATAAGTTAGTTTCATTATCTGAACAAGAGCTTGTGGACTGTGATACTGAACAAAACGAAGGTTGCAGCGGGGGGCTGATGGACATAGCATTCGACTACGTCAAGCATAAGGGAGGTCTTACAACAGAATCCAAGTATCCTTACAGAGCTGAAGATGGAAAATGTGATGTTCAGAGGGTACACAATAGGGCATTTTAGTTTTACAGGTTGTATTCGCTTTTTAAATTTTCTGGTTGTATATGAACACAAATTTAATTGCCTTGCAGGCTAGTCATCCAGCAGTTTCAATTGATGGACATGAAGATGTCCCTGCTAATAATGAAAATGCATTGCTGAAAGCAGCATCAAACCAACCTATCGCTGTGGCTATTGATGCCGGGGGAAATGATTTCCAGTTCTACTCTGAGGTATTCAATGATGCTTAAAGCTCAATAACAAAACTAAAAAACAACCTACTTATATTTTGAAATATTAATTATGCAAAACTACTGCATTCCAGAAAGAATGATGCAGTATTTTCCAAATAAGATACAGTAAAACATTATCAAAAATGGCTAGACTTAAAGCACGAGCATTATTGACAGGGAGTATTCAATGGAGACTGTGGAACAGACCTAGATCATGGAGTTGCAGTTGTAGGCTATGGAGCGACGCAAGATGGAACTAAATACTGGATAGTGAAGAATTCATGGGGAGCTGAATGGGGAGAGAGTGGCTACATAAGGATGAAGCGAGGCGTATCTGCTAGAGAAGGAATCTGTGGCATTGCAATGGAGGCCTCATATCCTATCAAGAACTCCTCAAGTAACCCCAGTGATCCGATGACTGCTCCTAAAGATGAGCTTTAAAGCCACATTGGCTTTATCATCTCCAATGATACTTAACTTTTATTTACCTTCAACTTCCCTGTCAAAGATGCACTCCCCTCTCTCCATAATCATGCCTCAAGACAAACTTGATGAAACACTGTATCATCTAGTGTAACATATAACTATCTGTGACTGGAGTACGAGGATAAAATAAACTTTCTTTGTATTGTTACCATGTTATCTTGTGATTTTCAAGTTTAAAATTTAATTGTAATGCTTTACAAAATATACACAATCAAACCAGCAATTCTCTTTTATACAATTTAATTGCATTCAGCTTCATGTAGACAGTGTATCTAACAAGGTCACATATGAATCTACCTATTACTCAAGAGCTAAAACAAACCCGCCACGTAAAAAAGAAAATTTTGATACAGGGAACATATTTTTTTCTTTTTTATAAATAAAAAAATCGAGTTTTTGTTGCAGTTTCGTCCCACCAAGAAACGCTTCTTCACAGCTTAAAGGTTCTGATGCCCGAATTCACTTTTGGTTCATCGTCTCTCTTTCTCTTTGGCATAGACAAGGAAGATATGGCTTTAGCAGATACAACTTTTCTAACCAGTAATTTCCACCTTGTTGATTGGTTTCCGGTTCTACTTGATCGCATCTTCAGTTTGAATTGCCTGCCATGTACAACCAGAAAATTTATCAAATTCAAGTAGGGTGCGCACTGTGCAGTGTCTATATCAAATATGATACACCGGGACAGATATTACGAGACCGGCCATCCTTTCTAGATTTTTCCTATTTCAAAATATCATAACAAAGTACAAAAAATTTAGATGAGGACTTGGATATCACAGAGTGGCTAATTTTTATTGGTCGGAAGAAGACAAGGAGTGATTGAATGGCCAAACCAACAAACTGGCCCTACTACAGCTAATAACTGAAGAACACTTTTGAGTTTTGATCAAAGAACAATGTACCTAAAATAAATATCCAGGCAGCCCAGTATAATAAGCTTAGCATCCATGACACACAGCCAATCATGTCCACCTTTACCCCCAAAGAAATATTTAGACTTTTGGAGCATGTTCCGAATTATAAATGTTAAACGTGTTTTTAAATGCATATCACGATTGTTCAATGCAGCTAACTAGTTTGATTAATAGATACTTGTAAAAGCAACACTGAAATTATTTCCCATTCATACTCGATCCTACTCAAATAAAGCTGAACCTTGAATATGTTTACAGAAAAACTAGTATTGCTGCATCGTAACCGTGCAGCTTTTCTTACTTATAAAATGGTTCAATAGCGAGAAAATCTTATTACCTGCATAGAGGAACCCTGCAGTTATCAGATTGGTCACAAATGGAGGAGTGAAGTTTGAGTAGCTGCAACATTCTCTTACACCTAACGCAGCCTCCATCAACCCTCTTTTTACAAGTAGCGTAGTGCTTAATAGACTGTTGAAGGCCTTCACAGATTGAGAACTTGTTACAGGGACTTTTACTCTTAATAGGCTCCTTATCATAGGGCCCAACGCTAGTACAACCTTCTGTGCATATATGTTCCAAACATTCCATGGCTTCACTTAGCTGTACATACAAGCTCTGCTCCTCTTTATGCCTTCTTGTTCTCTTTTTTCTCTGTTATTCAAAACATTAAATTAATTAGCTTTAATTAAAATAAGCTCACATCTAGAATAAATTAGTGCTGGTTTGTCAGATGTTATACCAGTTCAGCTTCATCAATGAACTGTAAGATATCAAGTTCAAGATGAGGATCGTGATTTTGTAGAAACTCCCATCCTTCAGTATGCTCAACAGCCTTAAAATTATTATAAACTAGCTGCATACATTTAAGATAAAGACCCGGTGCATCACAAAGCTTAGCAAGTTGAAGCACATCCACCACATTCTCAATAGTCAATTCCTGAGCCAACGCTTTAGTGCACCTTTGCTTCAGCTGTGGTACTAAATACACATGAGACAGTGCTAGTAGATGAATCCCGTACTTCTGCATTTCTTCGTCTGTGCACCTGAAGCCACATTAATCAACTTAATTCAGTTTCTTCCATCCACTTCAAAAACCTAGCTTCAAACAGATTAATTCATTGCTTTCTTGGAAGTTTCGACTCAGAACATTTTAAGACCAATTATTCAATTATCGAAAGAGGAAACAGACGGTGAGCTGTGCAGTCCTATTTCGATTAGTACTTGTTTAAAGGTAATTTCGAATCTTAGACATTTCCACTAATAAGAAACAAATCCTGCCACACGGAACATCTATGTGTCAAGACTTGCTAGGAAGCAAACTGATAAACGAAAACTTGTTCAATAGTTTATACTAATATGCAAAGCTGGCAAGGCATGAAGTGAAAAGTCGGCAAAAATAGGGGAAATCTATATTCTTGGCCTTGTAAGAATGAGGTATACGAGGAAGAGTAGATTATAGAGCAAAAGACCATTGAAATTTAATCAATTAATCATAAACAAAGGTTATTCATATTGAATAAGTCCAATACTTCTGTAAATAAAAAAATGTAGAGAACAGAGTAGAACATCATGATGTTCACATTTCGACAAATATTCAAAGACAGAGATTAGATGGTCTTCGAAATAACTAAGGATCGATAATCACAATTCTCGACATCTTTGAATTTTTTAATAGGCGTAACCAGGGGAGGATCTAGTAAGGGAAACGCGGGACACGTTAAGTAAAGCGTGTGTGCATCTCATCTGTCAAATAATACGCACGTTTGGTTTGGTTTTATTAGGTGCCATTTCAATAATTTCGCGTAAAAATGTTTATGTTGAACCTATCTAGCTTTGAATATGGAGTACTTATCAAAAATTAGAAAAATGAAATAAAATAAACAGCGAAACTGACCTGGATGAATACAGGAAGTGAACGAAAACAGAAACGGCATCGCAAGGAACGCCGAGGATCTGAATAGTCTTGTTGCTAGAACTCCGGTGCTTCCTCGGAGTATCTAAAATGCTCTCTAATACAGGCGATGCAGCAGCCTATAAAATTTCAAAAAATATTAATTACCGTAAGCTAAAACACGTTAAGGTTTTAGAAGAATTCGTTATTGAACATATTCAACAAATATTAATTACCATAATATAATTCCGCTTCTACTAAAACACGTTAAGGTTTCAGAAGAATTTAAATAATATGATTGTAGTTACGAGAATAGTGCGGATGTTTACCAAGATTTTAGCGTGAGCAGGAATGCATGTGCCATCGGAGCTGATGATTTGTACGTCGGTTTCGTCGACACTGACGGCAACCGAAGATTTTTCCGGCGACATTTGAAGGTGTGAATATTATGAAAATAATGTTGAGGGAATAAAGTATGAGGACAGGGGAGGATGAGGCTAACGGAGATTGAAATGAATGTGTAGTGTTAAAAATGAAGAGCAATGTTGTGTACTTTATAGACACTCCCGACACGAGATTTTTTGTTTGATACGAAAAGGGAGAGAAGCAGCAAAGACTTGAAATTGTGTCTGCCTACCCACGCGCCTTTTTCAAAATAAAAAAAATTACAAAAGTAAAAATTAAGATTAATGCTAGCAGAAAAAAATTTTAATTTAAAATATTATTATCGGTAAAATTTATGTGAATACAGACAATCATTATTTTTTTATTTTATTTTATTTTTTTGAAAAAAAGATAATTCATTACTTCGCATAATCAAGAACAAGAGTCTCCAACAAACAACTTGGAGGAGACGTAAAATCCGCATGGCAATAAACAAAACAAGGATTACGAGCTAATAAATGAGCTGCCTTGTTTGCTTGATTCCAAATAAACTTAATTGTGACAAACGACATGGTCTGCAGCATTGAACGACATTCTCGAATGGCATCCCCAACTTCCCGCATGTAAACTGACTGGTTATAAATCGCTTTAGCAGCCATCATCGAGTCCGTTTCTATCTGAACTTTGTCCCCTTCGATCTGCATATCACCTAGCCAAGATAAGGCCTTCTTGACACCTATGGTTTCTGCTTCAAACACAGAATCCACCATAGGTAAGGTCATAGTTCTTCCTGCTACAAAAGAGCCTTGATGATCCCTAGCAACCATGCTAATAGAGAAGGACTCTGCACCCTGAACTAAAGACGCGTCAACATTAACTTTAAGCATATCTTTATCCGGAGGAATCCAGAATTCCTTTTGCCGACTACCCGTTTTCAAATTGCTTTGGCCTGATTGAAACTGCAGTCTCATCGCATCTTTCCATTCTTTCACTACATTTAAACTTCCTTGCATAGCAAACTCAGGGTTGACAGTTTGATTCTCCCAAACACGTTTATTACGCCAGAACCAAATGCCCCAGAGAACAGTACACACCAAAACCACTTATGTCATTGGAGCATTGTTGATTTTGTGAAGGAGCCATTCAGCTAAGACATGAACATTACTCGTATCATACTGGAGCCCTACTGATTCCCAGCAATGCAAAGCGAAATCACAATCCCAAAAAATATGTACCATGTGTTCAATATCTCTGTTGCACATAGGACAAAGCCAAGTGGTATTAACTCCTTTACTACTAAGTTTACGTCGAACTGGAATAACATCTATGCAGACTCTCCACACAAAAATTTTGATCTTATGAGGGAGGAAAAGCTTCTAGATCTTACCCCAACCTTCACTTTGAATGATGTTACTTATGCCAATATTGAGAGCTTGCCAAAAATGGTATCCTGACTTTGTAGAATAAACACCATTCGTTGAATGTGCCCAAACAATTCTATCACGAAGATCTCCATTAGGAACTCGAATTGCCAATATTGCTTCAGCATCCACCTTTAGAAACTGTTGTTGCACCTTAACAACATCCCATTGTTTCGAATTAGGAATAAATAGACTGGAAACAAGCTCAGACCTTCTTTCATATATGTGACTGTTTTCAACTTTAAAATCGGATTTCTTTCTCAACCAAGCATCCTTCACTGCCACAACATCATTACCATTACCTACAATCCACCTAAAGCCAACAGATAAATCCTCTTTGACTGTCCAGATGCCTGCCCAAATAAAGCTGGGATCTACACCTTTCTTAGCTTTCAACACATTAGATTGCGGAAAGTATTTAGCCTTAAAAAGTCTAGTGACCAGGGCATCAGGATTATGCAAAAAATTCCACACATGCTTACCCAACAATGCAATATTAAACCCGTATAAATCCATAAACCCCAGGCCTCCTTTTCGTTTAGACATACTGACATTGCTCCAGGACAACCAGTTGATACCTCTCCTCCCTCCTATGCCTGAACTCCACCAGTAGTTGTTATACAACCTTTCAATCTCCTGGCACATAGTTTTAGGCAACAGAAAACACGACATACAATACGACGGTAGAGACTGAGCAACATGACTAATGAGAATGGTTTTACCTGCACGAGATATGAGTTTACCTTGCCAACTCTGGATTCTCTTACTCGCCCTTTCTTTTAAAAAATTAAATACTCTTTTCTTCAATCGACCAACCAGGGAGGGCAACCCAAGATAATGACTTTCAGTAATGCCATTATGAACAACCAACACATTCCGAAGTTCTTCCTGCTTACTCTGACTAACATTGGCACTAAAAAATATTCCCGACTTCTGATAATTAATTGCTTGCCCCGAGACCTTTTCATAATCGTTCAACAAGCATTTGATAGCACCAGCTTCCTCATTTGTGGCTTTGAAAAATAGAAAAGAATCATCTGCAAAAAGAAGGTGCGACACCGAAGGGGCTGCACTGGTGACTTTGCACCCACTAATGCTACCATTCGATGACGCCTAATCCAAAATATTCGACAAACTTTCCACACATAACAGAAAGAGATAGGGGAAAGAGGGTCCCCTTGTCTCAACCCTCGACGAGGAATTATTGGACCTATAATACCACCATTAAAGCAGACATTATAAGACATCGTTTGAACACATAACGACATCCAGTTAATCCATTTTTCAGAAAAGCCCAACAAACGCATCCGATTTTGAAGAAATGCCCAACTCACCCTATCATAAGCTTTGCTAATATCGAGTTTTAGCGCAATCTCTCCTTCACTACCCTGATTTTTACGTTTCATGTGATGGATAATCTCGAAAGCAACCAACACATTATCCGTGATGCTTCTATTAGCCACAAAAGCTGATTGATTTTCGGAGATTATTGAGGGGAGTACTACTTTTAGACGATTTGCCAACACCTTAGCCAGAATTTTGTAGAGGACATTGCATAGCGCAATAGGTCTAAGATCCTTCATAGCACACGCATTCTCTTTTTTCGGAATGAGAACTACGTTTGTATTATTAAGATCACAAGGGAAAGAACTAGTTTCTAACCACTCCTTGCAACAATCGAACACTTCACGGCCCAACAGATTCCAAAATGTTTGAAAAAAGGCTGGGTTGAGGCCATCCGGGCCCGACGCTTTATCCGGGTGCATCTCTTTGATAGCACTGGTGAATTCGTCAAAAGTGACTTTCTCGGTTAACATCAAATTCTGAGATGCACTTATAGTTCTTGGACTTGCACTGAGCTCTGTAACTTCCTCTCTTACTTCCCCAGCAAAGACCCCCGTGAAGTACTCTCGCACAATATCACTCACGTCATCAAAATTCTCCACTCGCTCCCCCTGGTCATTAACGAGAAACGAAATTCTATTGTTCCGTCTCCTAGCTAATGCATTAGCATGAAAAAACTTAGTATTCTCGTCCCCTAGGCGATGCATTAACAGACAATCATTATTATTAATTAATTTGCAATGCTAGAAGAAAGAAACTTGGTTCAAATGTTGTAATATTGGGGAATCACTAATTTAAAATACTATTATCGGTGAATAGATACCGCCGGTCATTATTATTAATTGATTTAAAATGCTTGAAGAAAGAAAATTGGTTCAAATTATGTAATATTGGTGACTTACTAATTTAAAATATTGTTATTGGTGAAATTTATATGAATATATGCAATTATTATTATTAATTGATTTATAATCAATCAGAACATAAAACAACCAATTAACACATTTTATTTGGGATTCATTATTGTTACCAATTTGGTAATTCTAAAATTATTTGAAAAGTAATAACTTTCATATTTTTTTTATCATTTATTTTTGAAATCAAGATAGAGTTTAAATTAGGTTTCTTCAAATTCTACAAAAGAATATACACTAATAAAACAGATTAAAATAATTGTTCTTAAGGCTGCCTAGGTTTGGTTTGGTTGATTCTAACTTTCTATTCGTGTTTATGCGTAAATGTGTAAAAGACATAATTAAATAAAATAAAATAAAATTAATGAAATCTACTTGCCGGAAATCATGGATAGTTGTGTAATTAAAGTGTTTAAAAATTAAAATGGGAGTTTAAATAATAAAAATAGTAGTTTATATCATTTTTCATTATACATTCTGTCGAATTTTATATATTTATATACAGAAAAACAAAGAGAACCGCGCGTGGGTAAATTTTTCAAGATTTAAAATGAACACGTGGCCATTAAAATTATGAGACACCGTGAATTCTGACTCGGCAATGGATAAAGCAGCTCCTGAGAAATGGTAAAGGCCACATAGAGATATTTTAAAACGGCTTCTCGAATAAGACCCGACTTTAGCAGACTCATCACTGCGACGTGGCTCTTCTCGTACTCATCCCTTTTTACAACCATATCCGAATATTCCTACTTGTCAATAAAAAATATTACACGGCCGGGAAAATTTTACTCCTCCGTCTCATAATATTCTTCCCGTTTTGATTTTTCGTATTGTTCATGGTAAATAATTGACTACTAATTTAAATTTAATTTATAAGATCAAACATAGTTATGAGTGATTTTGTTAGATTCGTATTTATGAATATTTTAATACAATAAATTTTTTATATTTAATACTAATATGAAATTAAAAATATTAACAATCAAAAGTGTGCATGGTAAACGTGTCCTACACAAATATGAAATGTTTTTAAGGACGGAGGAAGTATTATTTTATAGGATATTTTAACCTTTTTTATGTCAATTTGTGAGTCACTCAACCAGTACTTGGCATCGCATGATTTGAGGATAAGCTCCGAACAATTGTGACGATAAATTTGATAAAATATGAACCCAAGATAATGAAAGTCGTGTAAAAACAAAAAAAAAAAACTGGAGAAATATTTTGAGAATAAATTATCTTTTACGTTCACCAAATATGAGTCGATATCATCATGAATGCCACATCCCACATTATTTGGCTCGTTTGACCCATAAGTGTTAAAGTTCAGTAAGTTTTTTTTATATATAGCCAACTCACGTGCTACCAAAACATTTTACCACCACGAGCATAATTCCTAATTTAATACGTGTGTTCACGTGAAATCAAAATGAAATCTAAGTGTTAAGTTTTAAAAGTACCTCTTTCAAGTTCTCAACCTGATGAGCCTCAACTAAGTCAGCGGGGTGTATAAGTTCAATAAGTTACTATACACTTAAAAGGTTTTTTTACATATGTTCGTGAGTATATAATTAAAGCAAAAAAAAAATTAAGTTTGAATCATTTTAATTGATCAAATTTAATTTTCATATATGTAGGGGATCTATCATTATTATGGAAGAGTAATCAATCAAAACGATTTAAAATTCTAATTTTCCATACTTATTGAGTACTCATGAGGACATATTGTTATTACACAAAGTGTAATGAAATTTTGAATAATTACTATAAGTTTTTTAATAAGCTAAAGAAACATGAAGTCCCGCTAAAACTGTGCGAGCGAAATAAATTATTTTAAAAATTATATTGTGTTCACAAATAACTTGAGTCCGTTACACTAAAAAAACTAATCCAACTTGTTCATTGAACTAATCGAGGTAAATCACAAGTCCAAATTTAAATAATTAATTCAACTAGTTTGATTGCTTAAAAAAAATCACATAAAAAATGGATCCTGAAAATTTTAATTTAGCAGCACTGCTCAGTGCGCACAACTGCACAAGATGAAGGTGATAAGTAGATTCAGATGCAAAACGTAATTTACACGAGGTGTTAAAAGGAAACGGCAATGCAACCCACAAGCGGCAGTCTTACTTTTTTTGTCGTTGAACTTGAACTTTTTAAAATTCGTCATTTCATACGCAATGTGATTCCAAATTATTTGTCACATTTTTAAAATGGTTAGCAATTGCAAAATTCTCCTGGATTTCTTCAAAATCTTTCCAAAGACTTATCAAAATAAAACACCATTCTTAATTAAGCACCATTCTTTTTCTCACTCATACTATAAATAATGGTCAACTATGGACATTTTCAATACACTAAAAAAATATACAAAATAATAAAAATTTGAAATAAAATAAAATGACAAATTTTGGTTCTTCTGGTCAAATAAAAGTCCGGTTTAATTCTTAAAATATATGACTATTTCGATTTTTAATTCTTTCGGTTCACATTTGGTTCAGTTCAATTCGGACATGTTACTGTGCTCCCTCCTGGCCTATACTTGTAAAATTTTCAAGAACAAAATTATACAGGCCACAAAAAGAAAAGGAGGAGAATTTTCTACTAAGAAATTTGATGCGATGCCATTCTAAAAGAATTAAAGATAGAGGATCTGGGCTTGTCCATGTGACAACACAATACGATATTAGCAATAGCACTTTGATTATCACAATAAATAGGGATTTTAGAAAATTCTAACCCATAATCCAGTAACTGATTCTTCATCCAAAGAGTCTGTGCACAACAGCTTCCTGCAGCAATATATTCTGTTTCTGCAGTTGATGTGGAAATTGAATTTTGTTTCTTGCTAAACCAAGAAACCAATCATGCCTTGAAGAAATTGGCAGCTTCCACTAGTGTTTTTCCTGTCAATTTTGCTTCCTGTAAAATCTGCATCTGAGTAACCAATTAGCTTAAAGTCTGATTCCTTAGGATACCATAATCCTAGATCAGCTGTACCCTTAAGATACTTGAAAATTCTTTTCACAGCTAATAAGTGAGGTTCTCTTGTATCAGCCTGAAATCTTGCACAAAGACTGGTAGCATACATGATATCAGGTCTACATGCAGTTAGATAGAGTAATGAGCCAATCATACGTCTGTAGTTAGTAATATCTAATAATTTACTAGTATTCTTATCTAACTTGGTTGTAGTGGTCATGGGAGTGGATGCTATTTTCTGGGCCTGTAAGTCAAGCAAACTGAAGAAGGCACTTTTATCTGTCAATGCAAGTATACCAGAAATTTACTGAAGAAATTTGGAATACAAGATTCTATCCATATTATTTAATTGGTTAACCCAAATACAAGTTTGCAGTATAATTATATATTCGATGATTACTCGGACTATCGGACTATCCATAGCATCTGATTATCCCGACTTTATAATTCTGTTAAACAAATGAGATCACGTAATTTTAGCAACCTTCCACAATCACGTTATTTCGGATTCGAACAACTGGCCAAATACAAACTGATCTTACCCATTATAATTTCAAATCTTCAATTTTTTCTCAATCATGGAAAAAATTATTTCGGTCCAGACCCAACCGCTGCAATAATAAGGTCGGAAGTGACTTCCACCCATGTTCTCCTTCTTCCGCACAAACTGGTATGTTCTTAAGCAGTGATGCAGTGTATTAGGTATAAACTGGTTTAATACTCATCGCCATTTAGATTTGCTAATTTCAATAACTTATTTTTTTGCTCGGCTACATGTTTTTGGATCTTCTGCAATTTAAATTATTTGTTTTTATATTTTCCCCATATGTCAATTAATAACTACACAAAGAGCAATCTCTCAAAATTAATTCAGTTTGTCGATTTATAGAATTACATATGTGTTGTCGCTTATAGTTGTGAAGTTTATAATACAATTGTCTGAAATTTTATTTGTTTTGCCTAATCAATTATGAGTTTTTAATCAATTATGAATTTTAAAAGATGAATGACATTGTTACATAGGCGATGTGCTTCCAATATAATTGTGATTCTAATTTGGTATAAAAGAGACACAATTCTTATTGTGTTAGGATTTCCAGAACCTACTACATCACCATCAATTATTTCCACTTCATCTCAGCCAAGTGGAATAATTCAACTGCAAATTTCTGGAGCATTTTAGAACTATAAGAAACAAAGGTCATTAGACTAGCATAACATTAATTGATCAACGCAAGTTATAGTTTTTTTCATGATATACTTTTGCTCTGTTACATTTTTGTGGATTGTTACAGAGGTTATTTTCGGATATTTTTATTTCATAATACAGCTCAACACTATTAATTTTGATATACTTTTGATAATTTTTCTGATATTTTATGTGAAGAAACTTACTACTAATTCTGTTATCTGTGTATAGATGACATGAGTGCAATACTTGCTATAAAACTCAGGAGAATGGTAGGTCTAGGGATTTTGACAAAGCTGTATCTAACAGAAATGCATGTAGAACGAAAGGTGAGTTCATCCTATAATGTTTAGTTGTTGGAGAGGACCCAGTAAAGATCAGTAATTTAGTAAAAATTCATACAATCACAAATTCAGATTCTTATATACTGGAATATGGATCATAGTTTAACCATTAATCTTGAATGGTGTCAATTTTAGTAGCATTGCAAACATTAAGAATGATTTTAAGTTTTAACACTATATAGAATATACAATGTTATATGAATAGAATATAGATTTTATTGGAACAACTATTTTAAAAATACTAACCTTAACAATTCTCACAGGGTGGGTTTTTTGCTTTCAGTGTTAGAAAGTGCTAGCAGCCTAACACTGATCAATTTCAGCGTGTATATTTTTCGCAGGTATATTTAACAAGCTTCAGTGTGAAGATAGAGTAAAAAAACTTATATTGCGTGCAATGTATAAATGGTGTTGATGAATCTTTTTACTTACATTGTGTGCAATGTATAAATGGTGTTGATGAATCTTTTTACTACAACATGTCAAATATTTTTTCCATTTTTCTATTTGAACGTTGACCGTATTATCTTATCTGAATTTACCATTAGGATAACTTTGTTTTAACATAGTTTTGTGTATTCTTGGGGAACTAAGAATAATGTTTTTGTTGTTTAGTTTCTATGTGATTATGGTATTAACTTTACTATATTTCTCATTATGAAGAAAGTTGATTGGAGCCAGATACTTTAACAAAGGTTCCGCTTCAGTAGTGGGACATCTTAGTTTCATATTTCATTCACCACATGATGATGATGGTCATGGAACACATACCTTATCAACCATTACCGGTAAATTTTGTACCTGGAGGTCATATTATTGGGTATGCAATAATAAAAGGCGACTCTCCCAAAGCACGAGTCGTGGCTTACAAGGTCAGTTGGCTCTATAAGGGGTGAAGAGCAGTGCTTTGATACAGATATATTGGCTGCATTTGATGCGGCTTTCTATGATGGTGTGGATGTGGTTTGCATCAATTGAAGGTGATAGATTTGGTCCATTTTTCCAAGATGGGACTGCCACCGGCTCTTTTCATGTTGTTAAGCATGGAGTTCCAGTTGTTTAGTATGCTGAAAATTTAGGATTTTAACCATGTAGAATTTCGTATGTGCAAGTCAGTTTCGAGGATACAACTCTTTCAATTATTATGTCTAAAGAACATTTTATTTAGTATTTGATTTTTTTGCCTAATATTAGGTGCATTAGCCCAACTAATCAAATCTGTTACTCGAATGACAGCATGTAAGTAGCAGGTGCTCGAGAAGCCTTTTTCTATGGAATACCATTCATATCTACATACAACAGGTACATTAACTTTTATAGTACAGTACATAGCTATGCATCATCATTATTATTTGGTTGATATGATGGTAGGATTAACTGTGTACTCCATTAATCCTTCTGGGTGGTGCTTTTATATCTGGTGGCTCATGTCTGGTTGTCTTGAAATTAATGTTTGCTTTGACTTGGATGTTTACACCCATACTCTTTGCACTTGAAGTTTCATATAAATAATTTTGCTCTATTAGTAAGTCTTATTCTGTTCTTTTTGTTTTACGGATCATATTTACTATAGTTCCATTTACCCTACACTTATAAAATTTATTCTGATCTATACTTATTGGCATTGTTAACCCTGAAATGGTGTTTGTTATCACAAGAAATCTTTACTTTAAGATGTCCCGTTAGAGAAGGTTTGAGTTTATACATTTATGAACAATCAGGTTTCTACACTGTCATATTGGTTTATTGACCTCCTGGTAATATGCATATGATGAGTTCTAGATGTGTACATTCTCGCAAAAATAATTATATCAATATATTAGCATAAGCTTATCATTTCATAAGTCTGAAATGTATAAAGTTGTAGTTGTGTCCCCAGCTGCAAGTTTGCTTCTTTTAAAATAATTGCAAATTTGAAGTCTAGCATATTTTTTATTATGTTTACCAAGTATTATATATCGACATGGAAGTAAAGACTTTTAGTTCTAAAATTGATAGGAATATGTTGTGTACTTGATGATAAGATAAACAAAACACCTTAGTAGATTTAACTTAGTGAATTTTGTAGCACCCGACGGATGATCAATTATAGTCCTGACGGATGATTCAATATAGTCCCGACGGATGACTAATTGATATCCATCGGGTGAGTAGCTTATGTAATAATAAGTAATGTAACACATTTCTGCAAACAACTTTGTATAGTTTCTGTAGTAGCTTATGAGTCATGAAGACTTCTAGTAGATGTGCAGAATAGGTTGATTAAATGTAAATATAAGATGTCTTGTAATTTTGCACAAATGAAATGGAGTCAAGTGATAAATGGCTACCCGACGGATGATTAACAAAGCTACCCGACGGATGATCAACAAGGCAACCCGACGGATAACAAGCATGTACCTGACGGATGATCAATTCAAACATCTGTTTGCGTTGGATGTTTGTAAAAGGAATGTGACAGCCTGTTTAGCAGGATAATGAGAATAACGAAGCATTACCATTTTCATGCAAGCTATGAAGGTTTTCAAAGATGCTTGAATAGAGTAATGAAGGAGCATAGAGTTAGACTTGATAGTTTTGTTTTATTATCTTATCTTTTTTGCTATGTAAACTTGGTGATATATAAACCAAGTGAAGCAAGCAGAATAAAAAAACAAGACTAAAAAAATACATTCTCAGAGAAACATTTGTAAGTTGTATCCTTTAGCATTTCTCTGCCATTTTTAGTTGTTCATACTTGTAAGCAGTTGTGAGCTTATTTGAGCTACACAGAGTTCTATTGATATATATATATGGTGGATACATTCAAATCCACCAAAAAGTTTTAAAGACTTGTGTTTTTATTACTTGTGTTTTGATTTATATAATTCTTTCATTCCGCACTTTGCAAATCATATACATGTATATTATTGAGTTATAACCATTTTTCATAATTATTAAAAAGAAGCCATAATTACATTCAACCCCCCCCCTTCTGTAATTCTTGTTGTATTATTAGGGAATAATAATTTGTATCAGAGCAAGCTCTTGAAGTAAAAAGAGTTTAAAGATCACAACAAAACAACAAGATGAACAAGAAGGATGTTGGAGTCAAAATTTTATTTCTGGATAAAGACAATTATCATCACTGGAAGGTGAATCCCCAAGCCTAGGCATGAATGGTCAGAACCTGATATTGAGCAAGTCAGAAAGGACAAAAAGACCATGAATATTTTATTCAATGGAGTTGATGGTGACATGTTTGACAATATCATCAATTTCAAGACAACCAAGGAGGTTTGGGACACCATACAAGTTATCTGTGATGGTACTGAGCAAGTTAGAGAAAATAAGATGCAGCTGCTAATTCAGCAATATGAGCATTTTCATTGTGAAGATAGTGAGTCTCTCACTGACATTTTTAGTAGATTTCAAAAACTACTAAATGCTCTGAAGTTGCATGAAAGAGTCTATCAGACAAAAGACTCCAATCTGAAGTTCCTTAGATCTCTTCCAAAGGAATGGAAACCAATGACAGTCTCACTGAGAAATTCTCAGGATTACAAGGAGTTTACCTTCGGGAGACTGTATGGCATCCTGAAAACTTATGAGCTTTAAATAGAGCAAGATGAGAGGATGGAGAAAGGAAAGAAGAAAGGAGGTTCCATAGCACTGGTTGCTGAGTTAGAGAAAGAGAAATAGGTGAAGGTAGAAGGTGTTGAGTCTACTTCAATGGTCTATGAAAACAAGGGCAAGGTGCTGGCAGCAGAAACAGAAGATTCTTTGAGCCAAGATGATATGGATGATACTGATGAATATCTTGCATTTCTCTCCAGAAGATTCGCGAAGCTCAAGTTGAAAAAGAACTTTGGAGCAGCTAAGCTAAATAGAAATATGGTGGATAAATCAAAATTCAAATATTTCAAATGTGGCTTGGCAGGGCACTTTGCCAGTGAGTGTAGAAAGTCAGATTCCAGCAAGAAGAAATTTAAGCCTGTGGATTATAAACAGAAGTATTTTGAAGTGCTCAAATAAAAGGAAAGGGCTTTTATTACACAAGAAAATGACTGGGCAGGATGAGGATGAAGATGTCAGCTATGTCAATCTAGCCCTAATGGCCAAGTCTGATGAAACAGAGACATGTTCTTCAAGTAATCAGGTAATCACCACTAACCTTGCACATTTATCTAAAGCTGAGTGTAATGATGCAATTAATGACATGTCTACATAATTATATCATTTGCGTGTTACACTTAAGTCCCTCACTAAGGAAAATGCTAAAATAAAAAAAAACAATTTGTTTTTAACTGAGAGGAATAATGTGCTAGAGTCTTAATTTATTGAATTTGAAAAAATGAGAATAGAATGTAAGATTTCTAAGGATGAACTAACTGAGTCCTTGAAAAAAGAAGAGATTTTAAAGAAGCAGCTTGAACGAGAGCAGAAGGTGATTAAGGCATGGAAATCATCTAGAGATGTCCATGCTCAAATCACCAAAGTTCAAGAAATTGAGTCCTTCTGTGATATAGTCTGGAAAAAGAGTAAAGAGAAGCTGGAATCCAATTTGGTTGAAGGATTGCTAACAGATGTAGACTCGACGGATGATGAGAGTCATCCGTCGGATAATCAAAAAGATTATTCATCGAGTGACATAAATCCTCATCTGTCGGCTGTGAGCAAACCTGTGAGTAAATCCAAACTTGCCAAGTTAAATGAAAAATATGGATCAGTTTCCAAAAACTTTATTTCAGGAGAATCAAGTCAAGTGAAAAAGCAGAAGAAAGTAAATATTGGTCATCTGTCCATCAAGCAATTGAATGACATATTGGAAAAGATTGAGGTTAAAACAGAGGCTAAAAAAATAATAGAAATGGAAAAGTAGGGATTAACAAACATAACAACTACACACTTGATCAGTATGCTCCAACAAAAATTCGTGTTAAGTGTGGAAATGCTAATCATTTGTCTGTTAATTGCAAACTTGTCATGCCTACTCCCATATCGGTACCACCTTCTTTTCCCAACATGAATGCCATGCCATCTATGCCTATTAATGCTATGTCTACACAGAATATGAATGCACAATTTGCTAATATGCCATTTGCACCTAATCCTTATTATGCTGCATTTAATATGCCTCAAATGCCATTTAGCATGCATTACTGGAATAACATGTTTACAAATAGCATTCCATTTCCTGTTAATCAAAATATACATGATAATTCTGTTTTAATGACTGGTTTCAAAGGTCCAACTCAAATGACTAGGGATGAATCTGATATCCCCAAGTCAAATGAGATAAAACCTAAGAAACAAAAGAAGAAAGCTAACAAGGCAGGATCCAAGGAAACTTGGGTACCAAAATCAATTTGATTTGGTTTTGATGTGTGCAGGGAAACATAAAGAACTTGTGGTACTTAGATAGTGGTTGTTCAAGACACATGACTGGAGATTTTACCCAGCTCACAGAGTTCAAGGAGAGAGCTGGCCCAAGTATTACTTTTGGAGATGACATCAAGGGTTATACTGTGGGATATGGCTTGATTTCTAAAGATAATGTCATCATTGAGGAGGTTTCCCTAGTGGATGGTCTTAAGCATAATTTGCTGAGTATTAGCCAGCTTTGTGACAAGGCCAATTCAGTAACCTTCAATTCAGAAGCCTGTGTTGTGACAAACAAGAGGAACAACAAAGTGGTTCTCACTGGAATGAGAAAAGGAAATGTGTACCTAGCTGACTTCAACTCATCAAATGCAGAATCTGTTACTTATCTTTTCAGTAAAGCAAGTCAAGATGAAAGTTGGCTATGGCACAAGAAGCTGTCCCATCTAAACTTCAAGACCATGAATGAGCTTGTCAAGAAGGAACTGGTTAGAGGTATTCCTCAAGTGGAGTTTTTTAAGGATAGACTGTGTGATGCTTGTCAGAAAGGAAAGCAGATCAAAGCATCATTCAGAAAGAAGCTTGATTCAATAATTGAAGAACCTCTGCAATTGCTACACATGGATTTGTTTGGACCAGTCAATGTGTTGTCCATCTCAAGGAAAAGATTTTACCTAGTAATTGTAGATGATTTCTCAAAGTTCTCTTGTACATATTTCCTAAAGTCTAAAGATGAGGCTAGTGAAATCATCATCAATCACATAAGGCAGGTGAACAATCATCCTAATTTCAAAGTTAGAAGAATCAGGAGTGACAATGGAACTGAGTTCAAGAATTCTGTTATGAGAGCATTTTGTGAAGAGAATGGGATTATGCATGAGTTTTCAGCAACAAGAACTCCACAACAAAATGAAGTAGTGGAAAGAAAGAACAGATCACTTATCGAAGCTGCAAGGACAATGCTTGAAGAATCAAAATTACCAACATACTTCTGGGCCGATGCTGTAAATACTGTATGCTACACTCAGAATATTTCTTTGGTTAATCAAGCAAAGTGTATGACACCCTACCAATTGTTCAAGAACAAGAAGCCAACCCTAAATTTTCTTCATGTCTTTGGCTGCAAATGTTATATCTTGAGAAATCAAACTGATCAAAATGGAAAATTTGATGCTAAAGCAGATGAAGGGAGTTTTGTTGGATATGCTGTTGGTAAAGCATATAGAGTCTACAATCTAAGAACCAACATTGTTATGGAATCAATACATGTTGTTTTGATGATAAGAAGATTGAAGGACTGCAAGATGGAGATTACCATGAGAGCCTCAAATTTGATAATATGGAGATGGTTAATGATGACAGTGATCATGAAACAATGACAAAGGATATTGCAGAAAAATCTACTACTAATGAAGCACATAATTCAACATCTATCGAATTACAAAATGCTTCATTCGTCGGGAGACAATTTGTTTTATCTGTCGGGAGACAATCAGCTTCATTCGTCGGAACTCAAAATACACCATCCGTCGGATCATCAAAAGAAGCTGAAAGTCAGAATAGATCACTCACAGAAAGTTCCCCTTTCTCAAATCAAAGATCCATAAACTCAGGGGGAATTTCTAATAATCAAACTCAATCACACATCAAGATAATAATGAGGCCCCTTCATCTAGAGCTAATCTACCTCAACAAAGAAAATGGACAAAGGATCACCCCTTTGAGCTCATCATTGGTGATGTATCTTCTAGAGTTCAAACAAGGATAGCAACTTAAGAAGAATGTCTATATAGCAGCTTCCTATCTAAGGAAGAACCAAAGAAGGTAGAAGAAGCTCTACTGGATCCTAATTGGATTTTAGCTATGCAGGAAGAGCTAAACCAATTTGAAAGGAATAAAGTATGGAAGCTGGTACCCAAGCCTAAAGGAAAGAATCCAATAGACACCAAATGGGTTTTCAGAAACAAGATGGATGAAAATGGCATAGTAGTCAGGAACAAAACTAGATTGGTTGCTCAGGGCTACTGTCAACAAGAAGGAATAGATTTTGATGAAACCTTTATTCATGTTGCAAGACTTGAAGCCATCATAATTTTCTTAGCCTATGCAGCCCATGCCAATTTCAAGGTCTATCAAATTGATGTCAAGAGTGCTTTTCTAAATGGAGACTTGGAGGAGGAAGTCTATGTGAGTCAGCCTCCTGGTTTTGAAGATCCAAATTTCCCAAATCATGTCTACTATCTTTTAAAAGCACTCTATGGACTAAAGCAAGCACCTAGAGCCTGGTATGACACTATATCAAAGTTTCTTTTGGAAAATCACTTCACAAGAGGTACTGTGAATAAAATTTTACTATTTAGAAATGTTAATGGCTCTAGTATAATTGTTCAAATCTATGTAGATGATATTATATTTGGCTCTACAGATGAAAAACTTTGTAAAAAGTTTGCCAAATTGATGCAGAGTAAGTATGAAATGAGCATGATGGGAGAACTAACTTACCTTTTGGTCTACAAGTTAAGCAAGTTACTGATGAAATATTCATTAGTCAAATTAAATATATTCATGATCTTTTAAAGAAGTTTGATCTAATGGATTGCACATCTGCAAAAACTCCCATGGCCACTGGAACTAAGCTTGATTTAAACACTACTGAAAAGTCTGTGGATATTTCAAGTTACAGGGGCATGGTTGGTTCGCTTCTGTACTTAACAGCTAGTAGGCCAGATATAATATTTGCTACTTGTCTTTGTGCTAGATTTCAGGTTGATCCTAGAGAATCTCATTTAGTAGCTATTAAGAGAATTTTCAGATATCTCAAGGGAACACCAAAACTTGGCATTTGGTACCCTAGAGATTCTGGTTTTGATCTAACTGGTTATTCAGATGCAGATTATGCAGGTTGTAAAATAGACAGAAAAAGCACAACAGGAACCTGTCAGTTTCTAGGAAACAAGCTTATGTCCTGGTTCAGTAAAAAGTAAGATTCAGTTTCTACTTCTACAGATGAAGCTGAATATATTGCTGCCGGTAGTTGCTGTGCACAGATTCTATGGATGAAAAACCAATTGTTGGACTATGGTCTACAAGTGGATATGATTCCTATTTTCTGTGATAACACAAGTGCAATTGCCATCACTGAAAATCCAGTATAACATTCAAGAACAAAGCACATAGACATTAAGTACCACTTCATAAAGGAACATGTGATGAATGGTACTGTGGAATTGCATTTTGTTCCAAGTGAAAAACATCTTGCAGACATATTTACCAAGCCACTGGATGAAACCACCTTTTCAAGGTTGGTAAGTGAGGTAGGTATGCTTAATTATTCTTGAATCATTTCAAATATTTTGCAAGTTGTAATGCAGCCAGAAATTTCATTGATGTTTCATTTTTGGATAAAATTTTGGCTAAGTCAAAATTTACATCCCGACGGATGATCATTATCCATCGAGTTCGATCATCCGTCGGAATACAATTTGTTAATACAATCAATTATTTTTCTGGAATATTTTATAACTCGACGGATAAATGATTTATCCTCATCCGTCGAATTGTCTCAATCCTAGCCGTTAATTCTTTGAACATTATCCATCGAATATACTTACGGTTTGTAAGCATAACACGACGGATAAATGATGGAATTTTTACAGTTTATTTTTAAACGGATATTTTGGGCAATTTTTATTGGTCACTTTATTTTACTTTATTATTTTTTGAAAGTTATTTTCTGAGATAGTATAAAAAAAATTCACTTTTATTTATTTCTTTTATCATTCTCAAGATTCAATTGCTCTAATTTCTTTCTTCTCAAAAGCAAACTCTCTCTCTGCAAATTCCAAACCTCTAACAATGGCACCTATAGTGAAAATCATGTCCCAAACTGGTTACATCTATGAGAAAAACAACTTCACAGCTTTGGTGAACAAGGAGATTCAACAGTCTGGTGACTATCACAAAATGATGGATTTTGTGAAGAACTACAAACTCAAATATGCCATGCTGGTATCACCCTCCATTTACCGTGAGGTTGTTGAAGAGATGTGGACAACTGCAGTGTACAACTCAACATACAAAACCATCAGATTCACTTTGAAAGGTAAGCAGTTTTGTATAAATAGTGATGTTATTAAAGCACGCTTCAAGATTCCTGATAACACTGTAACTGCCTCTCACACAGACTCTGATATTGTTGATATGCTTAATTCCATGGGCTATGCACTCACTACTTCTAAATTAAGTGAAATTAGGAGGTTGAGTCTTAGGAAAGAATGAAGTTATATATGTGATGTAGTAACTAAGGTGTTTTCTGGTAAAGGGAGTAACTTTGATTCCATAAAAATTTCTATGCTTAACATGCTTTACATGCTAGTTAATGATAAATACTTCAATTTCAGTGATTTAATTTTGTTTGAGTTAGGCTTTAAGTTAGGAGAGGTCAATTAGAGAGGGAGAAGTGTCTATTATGCTAGTTTTTCATGATGCTTGCTAACCATCTTGTTGAGGATATTGTAATTGAGAACCCAACCAACAAGCTGAATTGTTGGGTTCAAGAAAGAAGAATAATTGCAGATTTAAACAAATCAAACCATCACAAGGAGGTTCCCTTGTTTTACTTTCCAGTAATGGAGGGACTTCAGGTAAGTCAGGTAATTTCTTCTGTCTCCACTTTTCCAACCATACAAACTTCTTTGCTTTCTAGTGTAGCTTTGGCAACTGTGTCAATGACCCAACAGTTGCCTACCCAAGCTACCAAACCAATAAATTTTTTAAAAAAACTAAGAAAGCCCCCTCTGATTTCTTTCAAAAGAAGTCAGTTATAAAAACCACCAAACCTAAAGAGGGGAGTGTGAAGGTGGGTAAGAAAGGTGAGGGACAGAGTGAAAATCAAAGAAGCCCTAAGAATAAGGATGGAGAGGTGAGAGATTCCCATCCTAGCCACACTGCAGTTTCTCAATAAACTGCAGTGCTTAATAAGGATTCTAGATCATTACTGGTTTCATCCTCCCAAAATGATGTTACCATTGAAACTAGCTCTCAACCAAGAGCACAGGAAAAAAGGTAAGGGACACAAGCTCACCCCAAACTTATACTAAAAAAAATCAAAAACCCTTGGGGATGCACAGGGCTTACACACTGTGCAAACTGGTGCTAAAGACACAGTCACTGCACCTTCTCAAAGTCAGGTTGATGTGGCTCCAATAAATGTGGAGTCGCAGCCAAAATCTCTAACAATTGAAGCACCTGATACACCAAACTCTCCCACACACTCTTTGGATGTTGACATGATAATAAAATAACTTCCAAATTCTCCATCTTTAACTCTCTTGGAGAAGCCAAAAATCCATGCAAGTGAGCATCATCTTCTAGATGACTTGTTGGCTCACTTGCCATTTCTTTCTGAGACTGTTGAGACATCTGTGCCAAAATTTTAATCAATCTGCACAGAGTCTACAATAGTCTCCACTCCAAACTCAATTATTTCTTCTATCCCGATGGATATCTTTCATCCGTCGAGTAGTGATTGTATCTCGACCAAAGCTTAACAGCAGTCATCCGTCGGATAGTCAAACTGCCAACCCGATGGATATTCCTCATCCATCGGGTGTCTCTGCATAGCTTCAAATTTCATCAATTATTACAAGTGCAAAAGACTTAGTAGTAGTGCAATCACTCCTAGGACTGAGGGAAGGGAGTGAAATGAGTGAGAGTCTGGGTTGCTCCCAGGAAAAAGGAGAGGAAAAGAGTGAACCAATGCAGTCCATTTCTTCAGGACTGGCAAAAGTGAATGAGAGGAGTCCCACCTTAGATGGTGAAGGTGAGGGTGTGAGGGTGGGGAGCCAAGGTGAGACCTTGATGCAAGAAAAGAGAGACAATGAGAGAAATGCAGGTACATGAGATATAAGGGTGGATGTCATTGCAAGTGAGTTAATTAATGTCTCGGATGCTAACAGGGAGGAACTATTTCAGCAAAGTCAAGTTGTTATAGATTCAACCTCCTTGGATGCTGAGGCATTTACTCACCCTGTTTGTAACACCCCCAAATCCGGGGTCGGGGATCCGGGTTGTCACGAGTTCCATTTCCCTTAATAACACTTAATCTTAATAAATAACCAACTACTGCGTACTATGACCCCACAATATACACACACACACCACAAGTTATAGTCTCAGAGATGAATACCAAAAATAACACAAGTCGTTTTATTCCACAATTATAAGCCATTACACCTCAAAAGGGTTTCTGAATAAATTTAAATTTCTTTGCCATTATTACAATTCATATAGATACATAAGTCTGGTACATCAGAAGTTGAAAGCCTAGCCTATTGGTAATTCCTACCTCAGCTACAGCGGCATCAACGCCTACAGGAAACTTCGGAACGTTTCCTATCCGCTCGCAAATTGGGAGCTTGGTCCTGTTCATCTTGTCTATCTGTTGTTGTGTGATGAAAGAAGAAAGCAAGGGTGAGCAACAAGCCCACCAAAATAATATGTATAATAATTAACAATATATAAGCATTCTCATAGTACTTATGAAAGTCTTGGTCAAGAAGAAATTTACCAAGTTGATATCTTAACGCGACCAAGTCGCAAAATATTCAGTATATATATACATATATACTTCTCACAATCTTTAAAATCTCCTGACATGTATAATATACACAGAGTTCCAGTTTATAACTGTATAAAAATATCGTTGCAAGGTGATCTCATATATCTAACCTTGTCTCAACATTTTTCTGAAAACCTTTGTCATTCATAAGATAATCATTAACTAGATATAAGTTGAAAAGATGAAGTTACAAGATACTCCAATATACTTATATCTTTTTCCGAATACTACTTGAACTACCACCGTTCAAGGTATAAATAGTTCATCCCATAGATGAAGCTACACGACAAAACTTGTATAGAATCAATCTTTTAAATATCATCAAAATGAAATGAAGTTACGAGATACTTCATTTGATGAAAACATCATTTTGAAAACTCGACCCTGCCAACACTCAACAATCGCCCAGCCGTAGCCTTTCTATCGAAGTGCTATGGGTAGTGTTACGGAAATATCCAATTGGATGATGAACTCATTATGGGAGTTTACCGCGCCAGGAAGACCACTCACGATGATCAGTCGCAGTAGTGCAACCCCACCATTTTCTACATGTAGAGGAGAACAGTCGGATTTACATGTCAAGTGAACACTGGACTCCTAAGGAATGGACCGTCTTAGCGGAACTTCCGGTCCATTTGGGCCAATATAATAAGGCTGGGCCGGCGCCACTCGACCACTTACGCCACTCCTAGTTCAGATGAAATCCATGACTCTGAAACGTAAAGCTCGTCCCCCCTTTCCCCAAGTAGAAACTTGTTGATACGGCTCCACCAAGAAGTCGTATCTAGTTGGAAAGGAAAACTCACTGATATTTCCCAGGCGATGCCTGTTAATGGATTAACTTATTCCAAGAATTTTACTTCCCGAGTGTTGGGTAAGTAATCAAAAACTCTTTTATCAAAACAGCAACCTTGTTGTGAATATAAAAATACATCACGGAGCCGGATCCCTCAGATTTTTGAGCGAGTATTTAAATCCCCTTCGAAAGGAAGATCTTAAATCTAAAAACGAGTTTTGGGATCCGCTCTAACTTTTAAAATTATTTTGAAGACTCGAAAATATTTTTAAGAATGTTTGGAGTAATGCTGATTTAATAAAATAAATTAGTCCCAATATATTAGAAAATATATAAATATTATTGTTTAAATAATATTCTCATAAAGGATAATCTTTATAAAAATAGTTGAAGTAGAAGTTTTAAAACTCATACTTGAAATGAATAATAATAATTAACGAAAGATATACTTATACGAAAGTACGATCTTTATTTGAATAATCGAAAATAAGTTTGATTATAGAAATATTATTCTTTAATAAAATAAAGAATATTATTTAATAAAATAAGTGGAGTCATAAGTCCTCGAATGAATATTCAAAATAATATTCATTAAATAAAATAAGCGGAGTCATAAGTCCTCGAATGAATATTCAAAATAATATTCATTAAGTAAAATAAAGTTATCGAATAAACCTTATTCGATTAATAGTTTTGAAACTATTCATATATATATATAAATATATATATTATACTCGGGAAGATCGACTCCCGGTTTCGAAAATATTCACCTTTGGGTCCCCTATACTAAGGGTATACACAACTACTGCTTATCTCTAGCATAGGTATTATGCAACTTATAAGCATTTGAATCAACAATTAGATATCAAGATTACGAAACAGACATGCATATATACCATATCAGCATGCTCCAATATATCGCAAGATTTGCTAATAACAATCATACACTTATCACAAGATAATGCATATACATATATACATCACAACAACAGTATAACGGGTAGAAAACTTGTCTGAGTGTTCCGGGATAGACTTAAGCTTAGAGTGGGTCCGGCATCCTATGAACAATCAACATAATCCGGAATTAGACCATGGTCGCTTAAGAAACTAGTCAAAACTCACTCAAACCCTAACGGTCGCTTACGGTCGCTTATACACTTAACGATTTGTGTTAATCGCTCGCGTACCCTCGGCTCCACCAATTTTAATAAATTAACCATTATGAATTTTAAGGCGACTCTTTCGCGAATACTCTACCAACTGCCTAACCCACCTTACATAATTGTTTCATACTCCAAATGGTCATTAAAGGAGCTTAACCAAGGTTTCAAAGTAAGGCGAGGGGAAATAATTCGTTCACGAAACGCCGTTACTTAAAATGGTCGTTTCTCCTAAACCGTACATCGGATTCAAGCGAACCACATATCAAAACGAAGCTTACAACACAATCTAGCTAAAAATGGCAAAGTTACATATTCAACAGTTAGCTCTCTGTCTTGAAACGACAACGGAGGAGCCGCCCCCACCAGGCAGGCGGCCATGGGTCATAACGCACTCTTCGCACAACAAATCCACTTTGAAGTTGACTTATTCGCTCGGCCAATTGTCGGAATGTGTACGAGATACCATAAGGGCCCAATATCTCAATAGCACCTTTGTCTAAAGCTTCGAATGAGAATAAGCAGTTGTATAAAAACGGGCATTACGACGGCTATATTTACGCGATTACCAAGTTTTAAACCACTCCAACCAACCACAATTCAACTCACAACCACCAATACAACCAAATTTCACCCAAACCTTACTACATCAGTCCCAAACCTCAAGATTTTCCAATTCATTCAACCATAAACATGAACTACTAACTATACTTAAGTTTCAATAACTATAAACAAGATTCCATCATCCAAATCACTACAAATCCAATCCAAAGTTTAAACACACAAGCATCATGCTTCTCATGAACTATATTAATCACAACCACTCCTAAACATTCAAGTAAAGCTTAGGGTTCAAAGTTTTTATACCTTCTTGAAGCTTTTAATCAATGAAAGATCCTTGGAATGCCCATGGAAGCCTTGATCTATGCTTAAGCTACCTTGACCTTACAAATAAAATCAAGAATCAAAAGTTTGTTCTTGAAAGTTACTATTCACCCTAAACTAAAATTATTTATTTGAGCTAGCAAACCTTGGATTCAAGCACTAAAACTACTTGCTCTTCTTAGTTATGAAATATAGGAGCTATAGAGACTAACCTCTTGATTTATGATGGAGTGAAGCTAGGGTTTTGAAAATCTCATCCTTGCATTTTCCATGAAAAGCCAAAGAAAAAGAGATGAAATGGGAGTGAAAATGCTTCCTTGATTTTGTGCGGTGTTTGTTAGCTTAGTTATCTTTAACCTTGTTTTAACTAAGGTTAGAATACTTGGCCACAAATCAATCTAAATAAATATCTTGCTAGTCATGCTTACATCACCCTACTTATGTCATCCATTTGCCACATGTCTTCTCCTTGTGGTGTGATGACATCATCATCCACTAACCTCTTTGATTAACCCCTAATTACTTGGCTAATGACCGCTTATCTGTTATACGGTTCGCTTAACTTTCGTTCGCGTTTATCGTTCGAGGGATCATATCCGGGATCTTATTACTTGGGTTTCCCCTAAACCTTTATCAATATTTTATATTCCTTTTTATGATCCTCTCTTAAAATCCTTGAATTTAAATCCTTTTTATCATGTTACCTTATACTCAATTCTTTCTGTATCTGGTGGGTTTTCGGAAAAAATCAAATTGTCCGGATTCGAATTCTAACAACCATTACATACACTCATTTACTTTATGGAATACTAATACGATCTTAGAATTTCCATAACAGTACTCCTATATAGAGTGGTCTGATAATTTTCCTTAATCAGCATCATCAGCAAAAGTTACTATTCATCCGTGTTTCAAAAATTCCAAAAATTGGGGTTATTACAGTCTCCCCTCCTTAAAAGGATTCCGTCCCGGAATCAGATAGAAAGTGAATAGGGATACTTTCTTAGCATTGCACTTTCTCACTCTCAAGTCAATTCTCCACATTGTGGTTCTACCACTAAACTCTGACTAGTTTGATAACCCTTCTCCTAAGCACTTGTTCCTTTTCGATCTATAACCCTTCCTGGTTGCTCCATATAGGTTACGTCTGGTTGCATGTCTATGCGCTCATATGCCCCTATATATCTAGCATCCGGATTACACTTCCATAACATTGATACGTGGAACACGTTATGAACTTGCTGATACGGCTCCACCAAGAAGTCGTATCTAGTTGGAAAGGAAAACTCACCGATATTTCCCAGGCGATGCCTGTTAATGGATTAACTTATTCCAAGAATTTTACTTCCCGAGTGTTGGGTAAGTAATCAAAAACTCTTTTATCAAAATAACAACCTTGTTGCGAATATAAAAATACATCACGGAGCCGGATCCCTCAGTTTTTTGAGCGAGTATTTAAATCCCCTTCGAAAGGAAGATCTTAAATCTAAAAACGAGTTTTGGGATCCGCTCTAACTTTTAAAATCATTTTGAAGACTCGAAAACATTTTTAAGAATATTTGGAGTAATGCTGATTTAATAAAATAAATCAGTCCCAATATATTAGAAAATATTTGAATATTATTATTTAAATAATATTCCCATAAAGGATAATCTTTATAAAAATAGTTGAAGTAGAAGTTTTAAAACTCATACTTGAAATGAATAATAATAATTAACTAAAGATATACTTATACGAAAGTACGATCTTTATTTGAATAATCGAAAATAAGTTTGATTATCGAAACATTATTCTTTAATAAAATAAAGAATATTATTTAATAAAATAAGCGGAGTCATAAGTCCTCGAATGAATATTCAAAATAATATTCATTAAATAAAATAAGCGGAGTCATAAGTCCTCGAATGAATATTCATATTCATTGGACATAGGGGGAGAAGTAGGCCATACTTCTACCCGTTATACTGTTGTTGTGATGTATATATGTATATGCATTATCTTGTGATAAGTGTATGATTGTTATTAGAAAATCTTGCGATATATTGGAGCATGATGATATGGTATATATGCATGTCTGTTTCGTAATCTTGATATCTAATTGTTGATTCAAATACTTATAAGTTGCATAATACCTATGCTAGAGATAAGCAGTAGTTGCGTATACCCTTAGTATAGGGGACCCAAAGGTGAACATTTTCTAAATCGGGAGTCGATGTTCCCGAGTATAATATATATATAAATATATGAATAGTTTTCAAAACTATTAATCAAATAAGGTTTATTTGATAACTTTATTTTACATAGGGGGAGAAGTAGGCCCTAGTTCCAGATCAGGAATGCCGTCTTGGGAATTTTCAAAGCAGTGTGATGAACACTATTTCAAGACAACCCTGATTCAACTTATAAATCAGACACATTCTGCTCTTCAAACCATAACAAATGCCAGCACCAAGAAGCTCCTTCAAGCACACCTTGCTTCTATGTAATTACAGCAGATCCAAGGTTTTCAACATACTCAGGATGTCACTACTATCAAAGGTGAAATTGATCAAATGAAAAGGGACATTTTTGAAAGGTTGGATTCTAAACTTCCAGAAGCTACAATGCTTGACATTAAGAGACAACTCAGGAAGAATTCTGATCTTGCCACAAAGATAGATGCCTTGTATACAAGAATGACAGCAATGGAAGCCTCTCTAACAACAATTCATCTCCACCAAGCACAACAAACAAACTTGCTTCAAAGGCTAGTGGCAGCACAAACCTCCTCTTCTACTCAACTTGCTGATAACAAAAAGGGGGAGAAAGAAAGCTCTTCTAAGGGAGAAAGCTCAATTGCCTTATTCAGTCAAGGGGAATCAAGAAGTGAGGGGGAGCAAAAAGTGCTAAATATTCAAGTAAGTAAAGCAATTATGCCCACAATTGTTTTTACAAAGCCACCTGCTAAAGATAGCATAGATCTAATCAAAGAAGCAGCAGCCAATTTAAGAGCAGCTGAGAAGAAGCAATTGAGTCCAATCAATTGGAAGAAAATTGATGAGAACATTCAGAAGATATTTTGCCCAACACAGAAGCCAGACAAAGCCTTCAATCATCACTCAAAAGTAATGAAAATCTCTGTGAATGATATAAGCATGAACTATCTGGAAAGGGGTCAAACTTCCTGTGTCAAGTCCCAAAGAAAGATCTCATCATGAAAGCCAAATGGAACTATCCTAAGGGTTCAGACAAGAATTCTATGGATACAGTGTTTGAGACACCAAAGCCAGATGAAAAGAAACTGTTGTAAAGATCTATTGCATTCTACAAGGATCCAGCTGAATCAACATTAAAAAGAATATTTGCCAAAATTTACATAAATGGTAAGGAGATTTGTGTGGTGGTTGGACACTCACTATTTGTGAAAGCTAAGAAGGAAGAGAAAGAAAGAATCAGGCTAGAGAAGAAGTAAGCTGCTTTGGATGCTAAAAAGCAAAAGTAAAAAAAAGAACAAGCTACTATCTTGGCCAAGCTTCAAGCTGTAAAAACCACAACAGAACCTCCTGTATAACTAACTGTAATCACTGAATCTAAGGATCTGAAAATGCAAGAAGAATCACAGCAGAAAAGAAGGTTTAGATACAAACTTCATTCCAAGATAAAAGTGAACTTTGATGAAGAGGAATTGGAAGATCAGTTTCCTAAAAAGCCTACAACTACAACTCAGACATCAAAACCCTCTGTGGTATTTGCAGAATTCAAAGTGGTTGATCCAACAAGAAATATTCATGGTGAACCAATTGTTCCCAAGGATGAGCCAGTAGACTGGGATAGTTTACCAATTCCTGAGCTAAATTTTCCCATCTTCAAGACAAAGAAGACAAAGACTAGAGCCAGTAAGAAAGTGAAGCCTGTATCTCTAAAATCCAAAGCTCTAACCAAATCCCAACCCACAGTCAACAAGAGAGATTTCATGTACATTTGTGACATCAAGGAGTTTTCAGACTTGAATCTCTACTTGAATGAATTGAAATAAGTGAGAGGAATTGATGCTTATAGACATCTTCCTGAAAGACTGGTATTCAAATACAAGGGAGGGAAAGAGATGACATGGCATCTTCACAGGATTCTCCAAGAAGCCAATATGTTCTGATTAAAATCTACTCATCCTTCAAGAAGAACTTTAGATATAATGAGACTGCAAGAAGAACAGTTCTAAAGAGGATTGAGAAACTAAGGAGTATTAGAGCCAAAGATGCACTTCCAAAAAATCTATCTATTCCCTTTACAGGAAAGAGAGTGCATCTAAGGCTCTATTGGCTGATGGAGTTCATGGATGATAAAGGTGTCAGAAGATTCTTCAGAATGGAGGACCAACTGAGTACCTCTAGCAATGAAACTCTTTTGGAAATGCAGGAAATGCTAAATCTCTCAGAAGCTGATGAACTAGAATTCCACAAACAACTTCAGAATCAAATAGAAGAAAACAACAGAAGGCTTGGGAAAAAATCCATACAATCAAGGAAATAGATCTATCTGCTCAGACTAGAGGAACATCTTGATAATAATTGTGAGCAATTTCTTTGTGTACTTTGCATTGTTCAACTTTCAGCAATACTATAACACTTATTAGTTTTATATACTATTTTTCAATCTGTATTTTCTTTTTGGGTGTTTTGTTATCATCAAGTTTCTCTTAATTTATGGCTACAATTCCAGTAGACATAAATTGGGGGAGATTGATAGAAATATGTTGTGTACTTGATGATAAGCTAAACAAAACACCTTAGTAGATTTAACTTAGTGAATTTTGTAGCACCTGACGGATGATCAATTATAGTCCCGACGGATGATTCAATACAGTCCCGACGGATGACTAATTGATATCCATTGGGTGAATAGCTTATATAATAATAAGTAATGTAGCACATTCCTGTAAACAACTTTGTATAGTTTCTGTAGTAGCTTATGAGTCATGAAGACTTCTAGTAGATGTGCTGAATAGGTTGATTAAATGTAAATATAAGATGTCTTGTAATTCTGCACAAATGAAATGGAGTCAAGTGATAAATGGCTACCCGACGGATGATTAATAAAGCTACCCGACGGATGATCAACAAGGCAACCCGACAGATAACAAGCATGTACCTGACGGATGATCAATTCAAACATCTGTTGACAGTGACAACACAGTCACATGCATTGGATGTTTATAAAAGGAATGTGGTAGCCTGTTTAGCAGGAAAATAAGAACATAGAAGCATTACCATTTTCATGCAAGCTATGAAGGTTTTCAAAGATGCTGGAATAGAGTAATGAAGGAGCATAGAGTTAGACTTGATAGTTTTGTTTTATTATCTTGTCTTTTTTTCTATATAAACTTGGTGATATATAAACCAAGTGAAGCAAGCAGAACAAAAAAAACAAGACTAAGAAAATACATTCTCAGAGAAACATTTGTAAGCTGTATCCTTTAGCATTTCTCTGCAAGTTTTAGTTGTCCATACTTGTGAGCAGCTGTGAGCTTATTTGAGCTACAAAGAGTTCTCTTGATATATATATATATATGGTGGATACATTCAAATCCACCAGAAACTTTTAAAGATTTATGTTTGTATTACTTGTGTTTTGATTTATATAATTCTTTCATTCCGCACTTTGCAAATCATACACATATATATTATTGAGTTAGAACCAATTTTCATAATTATTAAAAAGAACCAGAATTACATTCAACCCCCCCCTTCTGTAATTCTTGTTGTATTGTTAGGGAATAACAAAAATAAATTCATGGCCGAAGTTTGACTATTATAACCGAAAGGAGTCTTAATCTATCGACAAATATTTATACACAGACAAGCGTAACCCTCCATAAGTCTAATTTAAAACACTTGAAAATTGCAACAAATACATGCTCAAACTAAAACTAACCGTGTATGTACAGTGTTTCTCAGTATCTTAGATTTTAGTATCAAGTAGAAGTTGCATATTGTACTGCCTTTTACTCTCAAGTTTCAATCATGCTTCCCTCATTTTTTTCATACACTTAAACATTATTAATCTTCTCTCTGTGAGCAGCATAATATTCCTAGAGTATGTATATCGACAACATTATCTCATGATAAATCATACCTTCTGGAAGCTAAAATTTTGAGCATTGTATTTATTGACCCTTCCTCTGTCATTATAGTACATGTGTGTATCAGAAAACAGAAAGTTAGAGAAAATTTAGGTATGGCAGAGTCAAGGTCTACATATAATAATGAGTTCAAGATCTAATAACTGATAGAGGAAATGACATGGGATATTTTGGTAGACTTTCGTGCTTTCGTTGCGAAACAAGATAACCTTCAAGGCGTAGAATTGACCATGAATGACGTAGGAAATTATCTACTATTTCCAGCGAGTGACGAAGTAAGGTACGTAAGTAGGGTGAATATTATTATTGATGGAGATTTTATATATATAAATCACACACTTGGTGTCTTCCTGTGAGATAATGTGTTGAAAAAATTTCACAGGTGGCATGGCTCTGTTGTTACACCTGGATATATACCACGCAAGATTTCATCTCTAGTTTGCACTCAATCATTAATATGTTATCAGTTTCAGATATAAAAGTTATAAAATGAATTTCTTAGTGGTTGAATACATTGCTCCTAAAGTGACATAGATGAGAGTCATCAAATTGACATCCTATTTTTTAAAGTAGTATGATTTTACTTTTCTCAGGTGGAATGTCACTTTGATTTGGAGAAATGGTTGGTTGAAGATGTTTTCACAAATGTTAGCACAAGCAGTAGATTGAAAATCTTATAACATATGTTCCAAGATAATGAGTTAATTAGCAAAAGCATGATGCGTTGATTTATTGTTGATTTCTCTCCTCTGAGTTAAATTAGCAAATGTCCATTCTTTGTTATTGTATTGCCTTTATTTTCTGTCCTGCAAACTTTTGTCTCAGTTCTCAGTACCCGTGCAGAGAAGTTTGTTATTTTGAAGCAGTTGTGTTTAAGTTGTATTTATATCGTTGTAATATCAGGTTAACATGTTTCATTAACATATTATGGTTTAAAAAAAAGAGTCATACAAAAAAATATGGATTCTTTTGTTTAGCCTTTGTACTTATTAGTTTTTTTTTTAATTTTGGTGAAGTTTGTTAGCACATTTGAATAATCTATAAATGATCAAATAAAATAAATGAGACTTATATTTCCAAATATCCCAAAATGAATTAAAAGTTACAAAATTGTAAAATATATTTTATTATGAAATTTTAGATCAAAATTATTACAGTAATAACTTAATCATGTGATAGACCTAAAATTTTAATAAATTTTGTTAAGATAATCGAAAAATGATGTAGTATGGTGCACCATTTAATAATTAATTCTTACACTAAAATATATATGAGTTAGTCGAAAGCTATATAATTATTAGTAACATCTAAGTTCAACATACAAAAAATTAGAAAATAATGAAAAATACGTGTACATCACAAAATTTAAAAGTGAGATTCAATTTCACTAAAAATATAAATAGGAAAATTACTATTTTAAGAATAACTTTTTTATCTGTGATTAAATAATAAGCTATGTTTACGAAGATACAATCTAGTTTTTTAATATATAAATTTCAATATATTTTTCTTCTTTTAGGTAGAATGTGCATTTTTCGTAACTCTAATAAAATAATTTACTTATTTATTTATGGCATACTGTTGAGTGGCATTTATGACACTTTATTACACTCAGTAAAGCTTTGAATTGGTATATTTGTACTCAAGTTATTGGTGTTTTAATGTATTTTCTAGTATTTTTGCATTTTCAGGCATTCTCTAGATAATCAGGTAAATTAGCATTGTTTTGGTGCTAATTTGGTGTCAGGAAGGTGTTGGAAAAAAACACTTGGAAAACCAGATTAAACGGCAAGGAAAAAGAAGAAGTCAAAGTTTTGAGCAGCGAGCCAGAGCGTCCGCACTGTCAAAGCGTGCGCCCGCGCCCAAACATCAGAAACCCAGCGCGCCTACGCTAATCAAGCGCGCGGTCGCGCCGTGTCGGGATAGCAGAATCCTATTTCTACTTGGCTTTTGAGAGAAAGACTTCTACTTTACATGGGGCTGCTATATAAACAATTTAAAGCTCGTTTTTCAATATCATATCAAGGAGAGACATATCAGAGCTAAGGATAAGACGACAAGAGACCTATAGCACAATTCAACAAAGGCGAAGAAGATCTAGTTTATTCTTATGAATTTTTGTTTTGAGTTGTAATCTTGGATGCTCGTTTCTTATTTTGTTGAACCTATACTCTTGTGTTAACTTTTTTATTATTCGTTATAAAGACTACGTTTATTATACCATGCTTTCATCGGAACCCACGTTGATGATGAGTCCGAATATGGGCTAATCGTTATCAGGGGGTTCTAGCGGATTTATTTATGGATTTCTTTAGTTGATTTTTTTTATGCCTTAGTGTGTGGTGATTGTATGATAACCTAGTATTGGTTGTGCTTATTCGTCTTATAAGAGTCGCGAACTTATAAGATAGTGTGTTAATCTTTAATGAATCGAAAGTGAATTTAAGGGTTTAGAACGTGCCATGCTAACATAGGTTCATGTGTTATTGTTATACATAATTCGTGGGTAATTTTAACCATCTTACTTACCCTATGTAATCAAAGTAGATAACTTGTGCTTAAACCGTTATATTGTCAAATTCTATAGACATATAGGGTCTCAATATAATTGGTGTCTATTCAGCTTCTATCTCCTTTGTGGATGTCTGGTAGTATGGTATTCATACACCGAAAGTTGGTGTTTATCAGTTTTGTGTTGTCTGATTAGTGTCATCACCATTACATGCTAAGATTAAGAACGAAAAGGCTATTGAATGAAGTACTTAATAAAGTTAGAATCCCATGTCTGTCATATATATATTAATTCAATCATTCTTACTATCTTAGTTATAATTGTTAGTTTAATTCTTAGTTTTAAACAACCTCAAATTGTTATTCGTCTTAGCATTGAATAATAACCATACATTGTTGCTTAAGTGCATAAATTATAAAGTTAACCTAAACCAGTTTCTGTGGGAACGAATCTGATTTATATCTTATACTACTTGTGAACGCGTATACTTGCGTGTAATTTTAGCGCGTGTTTAGCGACTAACAAGTTTTTAACGCCGCTGCCGGGGACTCGTTGTTAATTTTTAGTTTATGTGTTTTCCATCAGTGGTCGTTAAAGTTCATTGACTCGGACATTGTTACTTATCTGTTTCCTTGTCTTATTTCAGGTACTCTAGCGAGGGTGTATGCATACGCGTTCGCGGTCTCGTAAGAGAACTCTGGATAAAGCCGATGAAGAAGTTGTGGTGGTTCAAAGGGAAGTTTTTGAAGAAGAAAAGAAGGTAGAAGAAGAAGAGAAAGTAGAGGAACCAGTTTTAGTAGTGATGGGAGATAAAGCAGAAAATCCTAAGGCTTTGATGGACTATTCTCAGCCTAAGTCCAATGACATTCAGTCAAGCATCATCAGGCCAGACATCAGGGCTAACACTTTTGAGATCAAGTCAAGCACGATTCAGATGGTACAGAACTCAGTTCAGTTTTGGGGTTCTCCTACTGAAGACCCCAATATGCACATTAGGGATTTCATCGAGATCTGCGACACTTTCAAGTTCAATGATGTGACTGAAGATGCTATCAAGCTGTGACTCTTCCCATTCTCTCTAAGGGATAAAGCTAAGTGTTGGTTACATTCTCTACCAGCAGGGTATATCACCACTTGGGAAAATCTTGCTCAAAAGTTTCTCACTAAATTCTTCCATATGGCGAAGACTGCTGCAATCAGGAATGCTCTTACTCAGTTTGCTCAGCAAACTGGAGAATCTCTATGTGAGGCTTGGGATCGATATAAGGAGATGCTAAGGAAGTTCCCACACCATGGCATGCCTGATTGGATGATTATAAACTATTTCTATAATGGACTGGGTGCTACTTCTAGACCCATGCTCGATGCAGCATTAAGAGGAGCCTTGTGGGCTAAGAGCTATGATGAAGCTTATAAATTGATTGAACTGAGGGCTGCTAATGATACCAGAATCCTTCCCAGAGACTGACTCAGGGAAAAGTAGCCAGAATTCTGGAGTTGGATGCAGCAACTTCTATAGCTGCCCAACTTAAGGCTTTGACGATGAAGGTGGACACTTTGGCTAGTTCTGGAGTTAATCAAATCGCTAATGTCTGTGAGATTTGTGTTGGTGCCCATGAGACTGATCAGTGTGCAATTTCTAGTGAATCAGCTCAGTTCGTGAGCAACTTTCAGCGTTCGCAGCAACCTGTTCCAGCCACTTATCATCCCAACAACCGCAAGCATCCTAATTTCAGTTGGAGCAATGCTCAAAATGCGGTTCAACAGGCTTATCAGCGGTATCCAGCTAAGCAGTACAAACCCCTTGGTTTTAAGCAACCGTAATATGCACCAAGGAAGTAACTCCAGCTGCAACAAGCTAATGAAAAATCTGAATTAGAGGACTTGAAGCTTATGTGCAAGAGCCAAGATGTTTCTATCAAGACCTTAGAAAATCAAATTGGGCAAATTGCCAATGCCTTGCTAAATCATCAGCCCGGTACACTACCTAGTGCCACTGAAGTGCCAGGAAAGAGGGAAGCTAAGGAGCAGGTAAAGGCAATCACTTTGAGATCTGGAAAGGTTGCGAATCCCGAACAAACTCAAGTGTCGACTGAAGAAGCTGAGGCTGAAAAAGAAGTAGAGCAGCAGGAATCAGAAGTGGAACCAAGGAAGACTACTGTTGATCACACTCCTCCTGAGGGTAATACAGGGGAGAAACCGATCTATCCTCCACCGCCTTTTCATAAGCGGTTGCAGAAGAAAACGCTGGACAAGCAATTTGAGAAATTTTTGGAGGTGTTCAAGAAAATTCTGTTAGGCACAAAGCATGCGCTAAATAATTCACGCAAGTATACGCGTTCGCAAGTAATATAGAATGATTTCTAGTTCGTTCTCATATAAACTCTGATTAACTATATCTAATTAACACTTACTTACCAATGTATGATTATTCTTCAATGTCAAGACAATAACAATTAAGGTTGATTAACTAATACTAACTACGAGAATTAAACACTTAATTTAACAGTATTAAACACACATGAGATCATAATTTCATTACTACTTCATTCAATAGTCATTGTTATTACCCTTAGCATGTAATGGTGATGATATTAATTGAACAACACGAAACTGATAGACGCCAACTTTCGTTGTACGAATACCATTCTACCAAGAATCCACAATTAAGATAGAAGTTGAATAGGCATCAATTATGTTGAGACCCTATATGTCTACAGAATTTGACAACATAACAATTTAAGTGCAAGTTATTTATTATGATTACACAGGGCAAGTAAAACGGTTAGAGTTACCCACTAATTATGCATACAATACATGAACCTATGCTAGCATGGCAAGTTCTAATCTCGAGATTCACTGTCGCTTCACAAGAGATTAACAGGCTATCTTACATGTTCGCGACGCACATAAGACGAATAAGTACAACCTATACTAGATATCATACAATCATCACATACCAAGGTATTAAACAATTAACTAAAGAAATTCATAGTATATCCTCTATGATCCCATGATTACTATTAGCCCATAATAGAACTCATCGTCACCATGGGTTCATATGAAAACACGATAAAAACACAACGATATAAACTAATAAAAATACTTAATAAATAATGAAGTACGTCACAAGATTATTAAGGTTCAAAGCATAAATAAAACTAGCATCCACTGTTACAACGAATTAAAAGAATTACAAGATAAATGTATGCTTCCCCTTCTTCGTTGTTGCATGCTAAAACGGTCTTCTTGATCTTCTTGCCTTCTCTCCCGATTACTTGTTGTCGAAAACGTCTTCCAAGATTGTTTATACAATAGCCCAAAAGAACCAGCGCTAACAGAAGCCCGATAGAACTCGAATTCTAAAAATCAGATTCTGAAAATCCGCACCCAGGCGGCCGCCTCCTCCTTCCAGGCGGGCACCTGCTACCAGGCGGGCGCCTGCAACCCTTCTGGAAAAATTATTATTTTGCTTCTATTTTTGCTGAATTCTTCGCACATCAACCCGGGACTGGTTCCAAACACTTCCTTAAGCTTATTTTGATGAAATCCACCCATCTAAGCTAGTTTTACCCTGAAATGCAAAAATACTAGAAAAACGTGTCAAATACATGAAATACTCAAGTTCAAGACACCAATTCAAGCCGTTATGAGATGCTCTAAGTGGTATAAAATGCCACTTATCACACCCCCAAACTTGAATCGATGCTTGTCCTCAAGCAGCACAGACTCAAACTCAGAATAAAACATGCGTGAATGTAAACTATATGAATGCAACGATCCCCATCGCGATGACTAAACCAACCAACACATGAAATATCAACAAATGCAATTAGGCGACTAAAGATCAATCAAATCACACAAGCTATCATACAACTAGAAACGTGGTGTGTGCGAATGCTTAACAGATATGCTTCGAAACTAGATCAATTACCATAACTTGATTATCCTCAAGGCAATCACAAGCTTATACGAAGAATATATTCTAGACACAAAATGACTTATAACACGTCAAGATTATTGGAGTTTATTACGGAACCATGCTTTTATTCAACACATAAAACAAATGCTTATTTGATCGTGCAATGAATGAGGTCCACAAAAGACTTATGCAATGGTACCATTTAGCGAGCGTTGGGTTAGTGGATCCCAGACTATAAAAGCCTTAGGTCACTAGGCACAAAGTCCCTTAAGAACTTAATAACTCGAATACCAAAGAGCTCACTCGTGATCAATTGTGCATTAAACCATATTTTTTTCTTTTTTTCTATTTTTTCTATATTTTCGCTCCATCTTGCTCAACCTTAGACTACTCGTATACAATACGAGCTGGCTACTATCCATTTGACGCCTAGCCACAACTAACAATGAATTCCAATTTTTTTCCAATTTTTATTTTTTCATGTCTTTTATCATTAAGAGCCTATTATACATTCTAAGCATAAACAATAGATTAATCTCAAAAACCATCAAACCATGACAACAATTTAGTCCTTAAGCATACTCTAAGACCTAGTGAAATTACAAGTGTTTGTAGCATGCATGCCAACCTAACAGGATTCAACATCACTCTAACGCTATCACTACACTCGCATCAATATCACATATTAATCAGTAAAGCAACACAAAGGGATCATGGTATATGCATGAGCTATATGACATGATAATTAAAGATATAAAATAAAATAAAAATAAAATAAAATAAACTATATAAAAAAAATTATATGGAAAAAATATGCAACTATATGAACTAAACTATCATACAAATGCAACTACATGACACACATACAAATATGTTCCTTAACTACCACCCCAAACTTAAAATCTTCACTGTCCCCAGTGAAGGTAATAGAAAGGAACACAGGGTATACCTACTCAGAAGAATCATCATCATCATCACCCTTAGAGTGTGGAGTGTCAGGAAGGCGGATAAGCAGAATCTTCACCATAAACGGGCCACTGGATGTCAGCTCCAAGACCTTTAAATGTAGTCCCAAGTGCTTGGGTGAGCTCCTGTGCAAACCTACTCTGCGACTCATACATCACATCCATCCTCCAGAAAAGCCTCCTGTACTGGACATCAGCCAATCCCGAACCATCTCCTCCCTGGGCTCTCGAAGGACCTGCCTCTTCCCGAGCCTGACTGGGCCTAGTCATGGTAGCACTAGCTGCTGGAACTCCTCCCGAGAGGTGATATCCCAAACCATGTGACTCGGGCTCTCCACCCGTCCATTCCTACATCGCATTCAACGTCGATGAATCAATAGGAGCGGCCGACATCTGCTCATAAGACGACCACTGGACTCCACATGCCTTACAAAGCTTCGTGATAATAGAGGCATACGGGATAGAGTACTGCGACTTCCCCCTCAAAAACTTCAAAGTCCCTTGGTAGATATACTGACTAAGGTCCACATAATATTCCTCATTCAATTATTCCCCATAACAACCTAGCCCTCTATACTGTAATCTCATGTACATGCACAGACGGAAGAATATTAGCACACATAAATTCATTCCAAGCATGAGCATACATGTTCATCGCCACAGCAGGGAAATTACGATACTCGTTGGTTCCCCTTTTGGACTTCCATACTGTGTCTGGCCGACAGAGAGTAGCAATAATCAAGTCCATATCAAAGTCCTCAGGGGACTTTTCATTCCAATTCTTCTCCTGCGGTTTCCTCTATCGCTGCCCAATAACACGGCGAATCGCCTTGGGCTGATAATTAACAGTAAGCCCACGAACAACTGAAAACCCATTCTTGTCGGCCTTGGCGTTCGCATAGAACTCGCGAACGATACTCATCGGAACCGCCTCAGATGACTCACAGAATGTAATCCATCCCTTTTCAGCAATCATCGGTAACAAATCACCATTGCTCCCTGATGGCAAGAACCCCCTCTCCCTCATAATAGGCTTAGTTAGAAGCTTGGTGTAGTCTTTTTCAGCAGCCCCATCTAACAATCGGGGCCTCACATCAGTATTCCTCGGAGAATCAGCAGTCGGAATGGTGATGCTACTCCCTACAGTTCGTGATCTCTTTGGGGCCATGGAAACTGAAAATAAGGGTTAGAGAGTTGTGTTTGGTGCATAGGAGAGATTTTGTATAGTTGAAAGTATATGGGATGTGTATGGAGAGGTTGTATGTATATATATAGTAAGATTAGGGGTTGAATTTGATTAGGAGTGGGTATTGTGGCTAATATTGGGGAAGAAATCGTGGGTTAATGGGGATTGTGGGCTGTGGTATTTGTTTTTTTGTTTTTCTGTTTTTTATAGGCTGAAAACTGTTTTTTTTCAAAAATCAGGTCCGCAGGCGGTCGCCTGGCACCAGCAGGCGGTCGCCTGCTCGCGCGCGGCTTCCTGGTCCTAGTAGGCGGGCGCCTACAAGGTCTTTGGAAAAAAAATCAGCCAACATTTTTCTGATTTTTTTGGGTTTTTGGATAAAGTACTAAATTCTAAGGGTTCCTATGGTCTCATATCTTGGGTTGCCTCCCAAGAAGCGCTTCTTTTACGTCATTAGCTTGACGTAGAGTAATGCGATCAAGTTATCAATAGAACGACACTAACCACTTCACGGTTTGCCGTATCCCCATAATAGTGCTTCAATCTCTGACCATTTACTTTGAATGCTTGGCCCGAATCGTTCTTAAAAATCTCCACCGCTCAATGTGGAAACACAGTTTTGACGATAACTTCCTGTCATGGCACGAATGACTTAGGCGATAGCTTCCTGTCATGCCACCTTTTTACCTTTTCCTTGTATATTTTGTTGTTTTCGTACGCTTGAAGTCAAAATTATCAAGTTCATTTAACTGAAGCATTCGCTTCTTCCCAGCTCCATTTAGATCAAGGTTTAATTTCTTCAATGCCCAATAAGCCTTATGCTCAAGCTCTGCAGGTAAATGACATCCCTTACCGTAGACAAGTTATAAGCCCAAATAGCTTCATCGAGCTTCAAAGACCAATCTTTCCTTGACGGACAAATGAATTTCTCTAGAATGCGCTTGATCTCTCTATTAGACACTCCAGCTTGACCATTAGTTTACGGATGATAAGCAGTAGCAATTCAATGATTCACATTGTAGCTTTGTATCATAGAAGTGAACTTACGATTACAAAAATGCGACCCTCCATCATTTATGATAACTCGTGGTGTTCCAAACCTTGTGAATATCTGCTTATGAAGAAAATTCAACACTACCTTTATATCATTAGTCGGTAGAGCTTTGACTTCTACCAATTTCGAGACATAATCGACTGCCAGCAAGATGTACTGATGATTGCAGGACGAGATAAATGGTCCCATGAAATCGATTCCCCAAACATCGAAGACCTCAACTTCAAGCATCACATTTAATGGCATCTCATCCTTTTTATAAGATTCCCAACTCTTTGGCAACGATCACACCTTAAAACGAACTGATGTGCATCCTTAAACAACGTAGGCCAGAAAAACCCTGCTTAAAGAATACGAGCTGCTATCTTTTCACCACCATAATGTCCACCATAAACTGTGGAATGACAGTCTCGTAATATCCCCTCCGTGTCACAGAATGGGATATATCTCCTGATGATCTGGTCAGCTCCGTGTCTAAACAAATATGGTTCATCCCACAAGTACCACTTCACCTCATGCAGAAACTTCTTCTTTTGAGCCGCATTCATATTAGGAGGCATTATATTGCTAACAAGATAGTTCATTATGTCTGCAAACCATGGCTCTTCCTCTTGAATTGCGAACAACTGCTCATCCGAAAAAGATTCGTTGATCAATGTCTTATCATGTGAAGTAGAATTGGGATACTCCAATCTAGAGAGATGGTCAGCTACTTGATTTTCAGTACCTTTTCGACCCTTGATTTCTAACTCGAATTTATGTAGCAAGAGAACCGAACGAATAAGTCTAGGCTTCAAATCCTTCTTTGAGACCAGATAGCGGATGGCAGCGTGATCAGTGAACACTGTCACCTTTGTCCCAAGTAGATAAGATCGAAATTTTTCGAAACCAAAAACTATAGCCAAGAGCTCCTTCTCAGTAGTGGTGTAGTTCAGTTGGGCTCCATTTAGCGTCTTACTAGCATAGTAGACCACATGAAAGCTATTAGACTTTCGCTTCCCAAGAACTGCTCCCAATGCATAATCACTTGCATCACACATCATCTCAAAAGGTTCTCTCAGATCAGGTGCCATAATAACTGGTGCGATGATTGAACTCTTCTTGAGAGTCTCGAATGCTGCCAAGCATTCATCATCAAATTTGAAAGGCACATCTTTCTCGAGCAAGTTGCACAATGGCTTAGATATCTTAGAGAAGTCCTTGATGAAACACCGATAAAAACCCGTATGACCAAGAAAGCTACGGATTCCTTTCACAGAAATAGGTGGAGGAAGATTTTCAATGACGCCCACCTTGGCTTTATCCACCTCAAGACCTTTACTGGAGACCTTATGCCCAAGAATGATGCCTTGCTGCACCCTGAAGTGAAATTTTTCCCAATTGAGCACTAGATTGGTTTCCACACACCATTTGAGCACCAAACGGAGATTATTCAAGCATTCATCATACTAATATCCAAAGACGGAGAAGTCGTCCATGAACACTTCGACATTATTTCCAATCATATCAGAGAATATAGCCATCATGCATCTCTGAAAAGTGGCAGGTGCACCACATAAGCCAAAAGAAACTCTGCGAAAAGCAAACTTGCCAAATGTACAAGTGAAAGTAGTCTTCTCTTGATCTTCTGGTGCAATGCAAATCTGATTGTAGCCCGAATAACCATCTAGAAGACAATAATACTCATGACCAGCCAACCTGTCAAGCATCTGATCAATAAATGGAAGAGGGAAGTGATCCTTCCTCGTGGCTTTATTCAACTTTCTGTAGTCCATGCATACCCTCCATCATGTGACTGTTCGAGTGTGAATGAGCTCGTTCTTGTTATTTGCTACCACTGTAATACCTCCTTACTTAGGTACACATTGCACGAGGCTCACCCAAGAACTGTCAGAAATAGGATATATGATTCCTGCATCCAGCCACTTTAGAATTTCTTTCTTCACCACTTCTTTCATGATAGGATTAAGCCTTCATTGTTGCTCAACAGTTGGCTTGATACCTTCCTCTAGCAGAATTTTATGCATGCAGTACGAAGGGGTGATCCCTTTTTATATCTACTATAGTCCATCCGATGGCTGATTTTAATTCTCTCAGAATCCTCAAGAGCTTGTCCTCGTCACTATCTGAAAGGTCAGATGCAATAATAACAGGCAAAGTAGATGCATCACCTAAAAAAACATACCTCAAGTGTTCAGGCAGTGGTTTAAGCTCCAAAGTAGGTGTTTCCTCAATAGATGGTTTGAGCTTTCCCTCAGCATTCTTGATATCAGTATTTCCCAGAGATTCAAATGGCATGTCTAGCTTTCGTTTCTAAGGAGAAGCATTTAGATATTGTAACTGCTCATTGCCTTCCTCATCATCACTGTCAAATTCCCCCAATAAGGCTTTTTCTAAGGCATCAGACCTTAGCACATGATCAAGTTCTGAAGTAACTACAGAATCAATCAAATCCACCTTGAAGCACTCCTCAACTTCCGTAGGGAATTTCATCGCATTGAACACATTGAATGTCATATCTTGATCCTGTACCCTCATAGTGAGTTCACCTTTTTGCACATCTATCAAGGTACGGCCTGTAGCCAAGAAAGGTCTTCCAAAAATTATGGAAATCTTCTTATCTTCCTCGAAATCTAGAATGACAAAATCTGTAGGAAAGATGAGCTTGTCCACTTTTACTAGCATGTCCTCCACGATGCCTCGTGGGTATGTAATCGAACGATCAGCCAATTGCAGAGACATGTAGGTGGGCTTCGGATCAGGCAAATTCAGCTTTTTGAAGATAGACAACGGCATCAGATTGATGCTTGCTCTCAAATCACAAAGGCACTTGTCAAATGACAACTTGCCAATGGTGCAAGGAATGGTGAAGCTACATGGATCCTTAAGCTTTGGAGGTAACTTTTACGGCAGCACGGCACTGCACTCTTCCGTCAGAGCAACGGTATCAAGATCATCCAGTTTCACCTTCCTTAAAAGAATACCTTTCATGAATTTTGCATAACTAGGCATTTGCTCCAGAGCCTCAGGGAAAGGTATGTTAATGTGAAGTTTCTTGAACACCTCCAGAAACTTACCAAATTACTTGTCCAGCTTTTATTTTTGTAATCGCTTAGGAAAAGGTGGTGGAGGAGAGAGTTGTTTCTCCCCTGTATTACCCTCAAGCAGAGTGTGTTCAACAGTAGTCTTCCTTGGTTCCCCCTCTTTCTCCTTTTGTATTCCTTCTTCATCAACAACTTCAACTTCTCCATCTTTTGGTTTTTAGCATCAGCAAATTTTCCAGACCTTAAGGTGACAGCTTTGACTTGCTCTTTAGCTTCCTTCCTGCCTGGCACTTCAGTATCACTGGGAAGTGTGCCAGGTTGACGATTGAGCAAGGCATTGGCTATTTGTCCAATTTGATTTTCCAAGGTCTTGATAGAAACAGCCTGACTTTTGCACAACAACTTTAACTCCTCAAAATCATCACTAAAAAATGGAGCAGCAACTCCTTGTTGAGAATATGATTGCTTTTGTGCAAATTGCTGAGGTTGCTGGAATCCAGGTGGATTAAACTGTTTACTTGCAGCTTGCTGATATGGTTGCTGAACAACATTTTGATTATTACCCCAGCTGAAATTGGGATGATTCCTATTATTAGGATGATAAGTAGCGGGCACAGGCTGCTGCGGTCTCTGAAAATTGTTCACATACTGAACAGATTCATTAACAAGAGAACACTGATCCGTAGCATGAGAGCCTGCACAAAGCTCACAGACACTAGCTATTTGATTTACTCCATAGTTAGCTAAAGAATCGACCTTCATAGACAGCGCCTGAAGCTGCGCTGCAATAGCTGTAGTTGCATCAACTTCTAGAATACCTGCTACCTTCCCATGTATCATCCTTTGAGTATGGTTTTGATACTCGTTTGCAGCCATAGTTTGAATGAGATTATAGGCCTCAGTATAGCTTTTGGCCCACAAGGCGCCTCCAGAAGCTGCATCGAGCATGGGTCGAGATTGGGCCCCCAAACCATTGTAGAAACCAGTGATCACCATCCAGTCAGGCATACCATGATATGGACACTTTCTCAACATCTCCTTGTAGCGCTCCCAAGCTTTGCACATAGATTTTCCTTGTTGCTGCGTAAACTAAGTAAGAGCACTCCTCATAGCTGCAGTCTTGGCCATTGGATAGAACTTCACCAGAAACTTTTGCGCAAGATATTCCCAAGTAGTGATGGACCCAGATGGTAAAGAATGTGACCAGTCCTTAGCCTTGTCCCTCAGAGAGAATGGGAAAAGCCTTAGCTTGATAGCCTCATCAATAACACCATTATATTTGAAAGTACTACAGATCTCGACAAAATTCCTGATATGCATGTTGGTATCTTCAGTTGCAGCACCTCCGAAAGAAACAGAATTCTGCACCATCTGAATAGTGCCCGGCTTGATTTAAAAAGTCTTGGCCTGAATAGCCGGATGAATGATGCTTGACTGAATGTCATCAATTTTAGGCCGAGAAAAGTCCATAAGAGCTGGATCCGCTTGAACTATACGATCACCCATTGTTTCAGGTTCTTTCTTTTCACTCTCTTTATCCGAATCTTCAAAAACTATCTTCTCCGGAAAGTCAAGAGTTGTATCTGTCTCCTCAGCTTTATCCAAATTCCTCTTGCGAGTGCGAGAACGTGTTTGCATAAACGCTCGCTAGAGTACCTGAAACACAACTGGAAGTAGTAAGTAACAAGTCTTAATCAATGAATTCTAATGACCACTGATGGCAAGTACATAAACTAAACAAATTAACACCGAGTCCCCGCCAGCGGCGCCAAAAACTTGTTAGGCACAAAGCATGCGCTAAATAATTCACGCGAGTATACACGTTCACAAGTAATATAGAATGATTTCTAGTTCATTCCCACAGAGACTCTAATTAATTATATCTAATTAACACTTACTCACCAATGTATGATTATTCTTCAATGTTAAGACAATAACTATTAAGGTTGATTAACTAATATTAACTACGAGAATTAAACACTTAATTTAACAGTATCAAACATACATGAGATCATAATTTCATTACTACTTCATTTAATAGTCATTGTTATTACCCTTAACATGTAATGGTGATGATATTAATCGAACAACACGAAACTGATAGACGTCAACTTTCGTTGTACGAATACCATTCTACCAAGCATCCACAATTAAGATAGAAGTTGAATAGGCATCAATTATGTTGAGACCCTATATGTCTACAGAATTTGACAACATAACGATTTAAGTGCAATTTATCCATTATGATTACACAGGGCAAGTAAAACGGTTAGAGTTACCCACTAATCATGCATACAATACATGAACCTATGCTAGCATGGCAAGTTCTAAATCTCAAGATTCATTGTCGCTTCACAAGAGATTAACATGCTATCTTACATGTTCGTGATGCACATAAGAATAATAAGCACAACCTATACTAGATATCATACAATCATCACATACCAAGGTATTAAACAATTAACTAAGGAAATTCATAGTAAATCCGCTATGATCCCATGACTATGATTAGCCCATAATAGAACTCATCATCACCATGGGTTCATATGAAAACATGATAAAAACACAACGATATAAACTAATAAAAATACTTAATAAATGTAATAACCCCAATTTTTGGAATTTTTGAAACCCTGATAAATAGTAACTTTTGTTGATAATGCTGATTAAGAAAACTTTTCATGCCACACTATGTAGGAGTTCTTTTATTGATATTCTGAGATCTTATTAGTAATCTATATGGTATATAAGTGTATGCAAAGATTGTCAGAATCTGAATTCGAACACTTTAATTTTTCCCGAAAATCCGCCAGATACCAAAAGAATTGAGTATAAGGTAACATGATTAAAAGGATTTAAATTCAAGGATTATAAGAGAGGATCATAAAAGAAATATAAAATATTGTGAAAGGTTAGGGGAACCCAAGTAATAAGATCCCGGATATGATCCCTCAAACAACGAACGAGAACGAGAGTTAAGCGAACCGTAAAACAAACAAACGACCAAGGGACAAGCACATACAAGTAGAATGGGAAGGAAGCTTCCAAGAGAAGATAAAATAAGTGGTTAAAAGAGAAGGTGACATCATTAAACCATAAGGGAAAGACATGTGGCTTGGAGGTGAGGTCATCCAAGTGATGTCATCACTTTATCAAAGCAATCTCCACCAAGTATTCATTTCACAAACACCAAAATCAAAAGCAACCAAAAAAACACATTTTCTTCTTCCCCCATCTATTTGCTCTCGGCCTTTTGAAGAAAAACAAGAAGAAAAAATTTCCAAACCCAAGCTCCACTCAATCATAATTCAAGAGGTTTGTTTCCTTGGATTCTATATTTCATAACTAAGAAGAGCAGGTAGTTTGAGTGCTTGAATCCAAGGTTTGCTAGCTCAAATAAATCATTTTAGTTTAGGTGAATAGTAACTTTCAAGAACAAATTTTTGATTCTTGATTTTATTTGTAAGGTCAAGGTAGCTTAAGCATAGATCAAGGCTTCCATGGGCATTCCCAGGATCTTTCATTGATTAAAAGCTTTAAGGAAGGTATAAAACTTCAAACCCTAGCTTTACTTTTGAGTATTAGGAATGGTTTTGATTGTTATAGTAAATGAGAAGCATGATGCTTGTGTGTTTAAAGTTTGGAGTGGTTTAAAACTTGGTAATCGCGTAAACATAGCCGTCGTAATGCCTATTTTATTCAATTTCTAGTTCTTAGTGTTCAGAACAGGAAACTCAACAACCAATCTGTAAAATTTCCATAATTAGCTAGAGTGTGTCAGAAGCTTCGTTTTGATATGTGATTCGCTTGGTTCCGATGTACGGTTTAGGAGAAACGACCGTTTTAAGTAACGGCATTTCGCGAACGAACCTTTACCCCTTGCTTTACTTTGAGACCTTGTTTAAGGCCCTTAAAAGACTAATTGGATTACGAAACAATTATGTAAGGTTGGTTAGGCAGTTGGTAGAGTATTCGCGAAAAAGTCGCCTTAAAATTCTTAACAGTTAATTTATTAAAATTAGTGGAGCCGAGGGTACGCAAGCGATTAACGTAAATCGTTAAGTGTATAAGCGACCGTAAGCGACCGTTAGGGTATGAGTGAGTTTTGACTAGTTTCTTAAGCGACCATGGTATAATTCTGGATTATGTTGTTGTTCATAGGTTGCCGGACCCAGTCTAAGCTTAAGTCTATCCCGGAACACTCAGGTAAGTTTTCTACCCGTATAACTGTTGTTGTGATGTATATATGTATGTGCATTATCTTGAGATAAGTGCATGATTGTTATTAGCAAATCTTGCGATATATTGGAGCATGTTAATATGATATATATGCATGCCTATTTCGTAATTGTAATAACCCCAAATTTTGCAAATTTTTGAAACCCTTATGAATAGTGATTTTGTAGATTATGCTGAATGAGAAAACTTTTCATGCCACACTATGTAGGGGTTCTGGTATGGATATTCTGAGATTTTATTAGTACTTTATATGGGATATAAGTGTATGTAAAGATCGTCAGAATCCAAATTCCGAACACTTTCATTTTTCCCGGAAATCCACTAGATACGAAAAGAATTGAGTATAAGGTAACAGGATAAAAAGGATTTAAATTAAAGGATTATAAGAGAGGATCATAAAAGGAATACAATATATTAAGAAAGGTTAAGGGAACCTAAGTAATAAGATCCCGGGTATGATCCCTCAAACGATAAACGAAAACGAAAGTTAAGCGAACCGTATAATAGATCAGCAGTCATTAGGCAAACAATTAGGAAGTTAATCAAAGGGATTAGAGAGGATGATGTCACCCAACCAATGAGAAGAGGACAAGGAGGGGAGGATGACATCATGAGGATGACCTAAGCATGACATAAGGGAAGGAGGTGTGGTTGATTAATAACCACACAAATTTCATGGTTAAAAAGGTAATTTACCAAAATCAAAAGCTAGTAACCAAGCAAACAACTCACAAAACACAAAGATATTTCATTTCTTCATGAAGCTCTCGGCTTCTTTCTTAATAAAATGAAGATCCAAGCTCCACCACTTACTATTTAGCAAGGTATTTATCTAAGCTTCCCCATGGATAGTTACATACTTCCTATAAGTTTAAGCTTCTAATTCCAAGCCAATCTTTTTCTATAAATCATGGAAGAAGATGGTGAATAGTGTTTTTCAAGAACTAAAATTTGTGTTCTTGAAGTTTTGTTTAGATTAAGCTTGGATAAGGACTTTAAGGGTGATTCCAAGCCATTCTCTTGATTCTCCACTCTCCAAGGAAGGTATAAACTCCAAACCCTAGCTTTAGTTTTGAGTAATTAGGAATGAATATGTTTGATATAGTATATGTGAAGCATGATGCTTATTTGTTTAAAGTTTGGTTGAGTTTGTAGAGATTAGTTGGTTTGGTGGTATTTTTAGAGTTGTAAATCTTGATAATTAGTTAAAGAACCTAAGTAAAGCTTTTAGTTCATGTGGGGAATAAGTATAAATTGTTAATGTTGAGTGTTGGGGCTGTTATGATGTAGTTTGGATGGAGTTTTGATTGGGTTGTGAATTGGGGTTGAATTGTGGTGGATTTGGAATGGTATAAATTTGGGAAATCGCGTAAACATAGCCGTCGTAATGCCCGATTTACCGTAGACTGTTTTTTTGTTCTTAACATCAGAACCCTTGAACTCACTGCTAGGTTTTGACCATTTCCATGTTTATATAGTTCATGTTATGAGCTTCGTTTTGATATGTGGTTCGTTTGATTCCGATGAACGGTTTAGAAGAAACGGCCGTTTTAAGTAACGACGTTTCGCGAACGAACCCTTACCCCTCGCCTTACTTTGAAACATAGGTTAAAGACCTTAAAGGACTAATTAAAGTATGAAACATTTATGTAAGGTGTAATAGGCAGTTGGTAAGACACTCGCGAAAGAATCGCCTTAAAACTCGTAATGGTTAAATTATTAAAAATGGTGGAGCCGAAGGTACTCGAGTGACTTAAGAGAATCAGTAAGCGCAAAACGAGCGTTAGATTCTGAGTTGGTTAGAGTATAGATTTACAAGTGACTTTGGTTTAATTCCAACTTACTTGTTGCTTATAGGTTACCAGACTCGTCCCGAGCCATTCGTAAACCCCAGTCGCTCAGGCAAGTTTTCTATCCGTTATACTGTTGTTGTGATGTATACACTTGTATATGCATTATCTTGTAATAGATGCATGATGGTTATATTAGCAAATTCTTGCGATATATTGTAGCATGTGATATGGTACATATGCATGCCTGTTTCGTATTCTTGCCATATATATCTGTTGGTTCAGTTGATAATACCTATGCTAGAGAATAGCGGTAATTTGCATATACCCTTAGTATAGGGACCCAAAGGTGAAAACATTTTCTAAAACCGGGAGTCGAGAATCCCGAGTAGATTTTATATGTATATATATTTATATATATATATATGGTTATAGTTTTTTAAAACTATTAATCGAATAAGGTTTATTCGATAACTTTATTTTATTAATGAATATTATCTTGAATATTCATTCGAGTACTTATGACTCCTTTATATTATTTATTGAATATTACTTGGATATTCATTTGAGGATGTATGACTCCTTTATTTTATTTAATGAATATTATTTATAATATTCATTCGAGGTATTATGACTCCGCTTATTATTTATTAATATTCTTTATTTTATTAAAGAATAATGTTCGATAATCAAACTTACTTTTGATATTCAAATAAAGATATTACTTTTGTATAAATATATCTTTGATTATTTATTATTCATTTCAAGTATAAGTTTTAAAACTTCTACTTCAATTATTTTTATAAAGATTATTCTTTATGGGAATATTATTTAAATAATAATATTCAGATATTTTCTAATATATTGGGACTGATTTATTTTGTTAAATCAACATCACTCCAAACATTCTTAAAAATGTTTTGCGAGTCTTCAAAATGATTTTTAAAAGTTAGAGCGGATCCCAAAACTCATTTTTATATTTAAGATCCTCCTTTCGAAGGGGATTTAAATACTCGCTCAAAACCTGAGGGATCCGGCTCTGTGGTGTGTTTTATATTCGCAACAAGGTTGCTGTTTTGATAAATGAATTGATTACTTACCCAACACTCGGGAAGTAAAATTCTTGGAACAAGTTAATCCATTAACAGGCATCGCCTGAGAAATATCGGTGAGTTCTCCTTTCCAACTAGATACGACTTCTTGGTGGAGCCGTATCAACAAGTTTCTACTTGGGGCAAGGGGGAACGAGCTTTACGTTTCAGAGTCATGGATTTCATCTGAACTAGGAGTGGCGTAAGTGGTCGAGTGGCGCCGGCCCAGCCTTATTATATTGGCCCAAATGGCCTGGAAGTTCCGCTAAGGCGGTCCATTTCTTAGGAGTTCAGTGTTCGGTTGACAAGTAAATCTGACAGGTTCTCCTCTACATGTAGAAAATGGTGGGGTTGCACTACTACGACTGATCATAGTAAGTGGTCTTCCTGGCGCGGCAAACTCCCGTAATGAGTTCATCATCCAATTGGATATTTCTGCAACACTACCCAGAGCACTTCGATAGAAAGGCTACGGTTGGGCGATTGTTGAGTGTTGGCAGGGTCAAGTTTTCAAAATGAGGTTTGCATCAAATGAAGTATCTCGTAACTTTATTTTATTTTGATGATATTTTAAAGATTTAATCTATTCAAATCTGGTCTTGTAGTCTCATCTATGTGATGAACTTTGGAAACTAATTATAACTTGAATGGTGGTAGTTCAAGTAGTATTTGGAAAAGATATAAGTATATTGGAGTATTTTGTAACTTCATCTTTTAAACTTATATCTAGTAAATGATTATCTTATGCATGACAAAGATTTTCAGAAAAACGTTGAGACAAGGTTAGATATATGAGATCACCTTGCAACGATATTTTTATACAGTTATACACTGGAACTCTGTGTGTATTAGGCATGGAAGAGGACTTCCAATATTTTGAAAAGTATATATGTATATATATACTGAATATTTTGCGACTTCATCGCATTAAGATATCAACTTGGTTCATTTCTTTTGACCAAGACTTTCATGAGTACTATGAGAAGGCTCATATATTGTTAATCATTATACATAATATTTTGGTGGGCTTGCTGCTCACCCTTGCTTTCTTCTTTCATCACACAACATCAGATAGACAAGATGAACAAGACCAAGCTCCCGATTCGCGAGTGGATAGGAAACGTTCCGCAGTTTCCTATAGGCGTTGATGTCGTTATAGCTAAGCTATGAGCTACCAATAGGCTAGGCTTTCAACTTTTGATGTACCAGATTTATGTATATTTATGAATTGTAATAATGACAAAGAAAATGTAAATTTATTCAGAAAACCTTTTAAGGTGTATTGGCAGATAATTGTGGAATAAAATGACTTGTGATTATTTTTGGATATTCATCTCTGAGACTATAACTTGTGGTGTGTGTGTTTATTGTGGGGTCACAGTACAGAGTAGTTGATTATTTATTAAGATTGGGTGTTATTAAGGGAAATGGAACTCGTGACAACCCGGATCCCCGACCCCGGATTTGGGGGTGTTACAGTAATCTTGATATTCTATTGTCAATTCAAATGCTTATAAACTGCATAATACCTATGCTAGAGATAAGCAGTAGTTGCGTATACCCTTAGTATAGGGAACCCAAAGGTGAACATTTATCTAAACCGGGAGTCGGTGTTCCCGAGTATAGTATATATATTTATATATATATATATATATATTTATATATATATATATAGTTTTCTATAACTACTAATCGGATAAGGTATATTTGATAGTTTTGAATAATAATCAAACTTATTTTCGATTATTCAAATAAAGATCGTACTTTCGTATAAGTATATCTTTTGTTATTTATTATTCATTTCAAGTATGATTTTTAAAACTTCTACTTCAAATATATTTATAAAGATTATCCTTATGGGAATATTATTTAAATAATAATATTCAGATATTTCCTAATATATCGGGATTGATTTATTTTATTAAATCATCATTACTCCAAACATTCTTTAAAATGTTTTTAAGTCTTCAAAATGATATTAAAATTTAGAGAGGATCCCAAAACTCGTTTTCAAATTTAAGATCTTCCTTTCGAAGGGGATTTAAATACTCGCTTAAAAATCTGAGGGATCCGGCTCTGTAGTGTATTTTATGTTCGCACGAGGTTGCTGTTTTGATAATAGAATTTGATTACTTTCCCAACGTGTGAGAAGTAAGTCCAACTAATTGAGTCGGCATAAGCGACAGGCCGGGGTACGGTCTTTCAAAGTGTAAGTGGCTGGGTGGCGGTCCATCAACGCGTAAGAGGCCGGATGGCGGTCCAGTACAAGGTCCTAATGCGGCCAGGGTGATGACCGGTGGGGGATTCATCCATCTACTAGTAGAAAAGGTTACTTATTGGTATCTTTTCCTGATCAGCAAGATATCAGGTTTATGCCAAAATTCTCTTCTTTCCAAATTCATTGGATATGACAACTCTGTTTATACTTGTCATGACAGAGGTTTTCAGGGAATGTATGAGATATATATATATAGGTGTATATGTATATATATCGGGACTTAATGAAGTATCTCGTAACTTCATCTCTTATGAATGATATTTCAAAGATTGAATTTATTCAAGTCTTATCTTGTAGTCTCATCTATGTGATGAACTTTTGAAACTGATTATACCTTGAACGGTGGTAGTTCAAGTAGTATTCGGAAAAGATATAAGTATATTGAAGTATCTTGTAACTTCATCTTTTCAACTTATATCTGGTTAATGATTGTCTTATGCATGACAAAGATTTTCAGAAAAATGTTGAGACAAGGTTAGATATATGAGTTCACCTTGCAACGATATTTTATACAGTTCTAAACTGAAACCCTGTGTATATTATGCATGGAAAAGAATTTCCAAGTTTTTGAAAAGTATATATACATATATACTGATTATTTTACGACTTGGTCGCGTTAAGATATCAAACTTGGCTCATATCTGCTTGACCAAGACTTTCATGAGTACTATGGGAATGCTCATATATTATTAATCATTATACATATTATTTTGGTGGGCTTGTTGCTCACCTTTGCTTTCTTCTTTCATCACACAATAACAGATAGACAAGATGAACAGGACCAAGCTCCCAATTCGTGAGCAGATAGGAAACGTTCCGCAGTTTCCTGTAGGCGTTGATGTCGTTGTAGCTGAGGTAGGAACTACCAATAGACTAGACTTTCAACTTTTGATGTACCAGACTTATGTATATTTATGAATTGTAATAATGGCAAAGAATATGTACACTTATTCAGAAACCATTTTTAAGGTGTAATGGTTTATAATTGTGGAATAAAATGACTTGTGTTATTTTTGGATATTCATCTCTGAGACTATAACTTGTGGTGTGTGTGTATATTGTGGGGTCACAGTACGCAGTAGTTGGTTGATTATTAAGATTAAGTATTATTAAAGGAAATGGAATTCATGACAACCCGGATCCCCGACCCCGGATTTGGGGGTGTTACAGAAATGGTATCAGAGCAAAGCGTTATAAACCTCAGAGATGATGTGACGTTAAAATAATAAGTTCACTAAGATAATAAGAACTCTTTCCAAGTTCATAGTCGGACTAGCTAACGTAGTATTGACAGTTAAAACCCTTATGGGAACCCTTATAAATATCGTGATAGAAGCGTAGTTCATTATCGTATATGGTAGCGGGACTCCGAACCCTGAGGTTGAGGAGAAACAACACGATGATGTTTTATTACTTATTGGAGATCAGATTGTGGATCAGATAGAACGTCCTAACGCGGGATCGGATGATGTTAATATTGAGGATGTAGCGGTTGAGGATGTTGTTCTCGAAGGGATTGTTGCTGAGAAGGATCCCATGGAGGATCCTGATAAGAATGAATAAAGGACCACTGAGGAATTGATGACCATGGTTAGGGCGACTACCAGAGGTAGGATTGGCCGGTCACTACAGGAGGTTCGTTCAAAGTTTGTAAAGATAGTAGCCCCTTTAATGCGGCTTACTAATAAGACTAAGAAGTTCGAATGGACAGAGAAATGTGAGAACAGCTTTTAAGAACTGAAGCAAAAATTGGTGACGGCCCCTATGTTGGTGTTGCCAGATGGAAAAGGAAATTTGTGATGTGTAGTGATGCTTCGCATAAGGAATTAGGGTGCTTCTTATACAACACAGCAAGGTAATCGCGTACGCGTCAAGACAATTAAGGGAATATAAAATTCGATATCCCCACCCATGAGCTTGGGCTCGTGGCAATAGTTTTGCCCTAAAGATTGGAGGCACTACTTGTATGAAGAGAAGTGAGAGATTTACATAAGCCATAAGTGCTCTAGTACATTTTCACGCATAAATAGCTCAACATGTGCCAGAGGAGGTGGTTAGAGCTAATCAAGGATTATGATTAAGAGATTCTTTATCATCCAGGGAAAGCCAATATGGTGGCTAACGCCTTTAGTAGAAAGGAGAGACTGAAAACGATAGTGTCTTTGGGAGAGTTGATAAGAGATTTTGAGAAAATAGAAATAGAAATGAAGGTAACTGGAGCCGGTACCGAAAAGCTTTTTGAGATCGCAATGCGGCCTGAATTATTGGAAAATATCAAATTATGCTAGGAAAAAGTGATGAATGAAGGCAGAGAGTCAATGACTAGAGAAAAGATTAATACCAAAAAAGATGATAAGGGAATAATGAGGTGTTCCTATAGAATCTGGGTTCCAAATGTTCAAGAGCTTAAAGATGAGATCTTAGATGAAAGCCCTAGTCGAGTAAGGAAAGGAGACCCGAGACGGTACTCCTATACGGTAATTCATGGACCTGTCTAAACAGAACTTAGACTATTGTCCCCAACAACCACCCTGAGGAAACAATGTGGTGGCAAATTCTTTCATGACCTTTAAGTCGCTAAGCTCTCAGAGTTCCAAGGAACTAGATGACCTAGCCGAGGCAAGAGCCTGGCTAAAGGAAATATAGGAATGATTTTATATTCTAAATGATTGATGAAGCGCAAAAGACTATTTTTGTCACTTACCTTCCTAAGAGAGAGGCCACCCGCTGGTGAAAGGCGAAGAAAGGCACAGAGCCAGATGTTATAATAAACTGATTAAAGTTCAGTCAATTGTTTTCGGGAAAGTACTTCCCAAGGTTATGGAGGTAGTGTAAAAGCTTTAGAGCTAGAATAAAGGCGGACGAGTATGATGAATTATGAATCTAAGTTGTAAAAGTTGTCAAGATTCGTTCTGATGACACGAATCCAGAATGACGGGATGTTTGAAATAAATGCTTATGTTGTGTTGGTTCATGTAATGGTTTAATAGAAACAAAAATAAAAGACTGAAAGGGGAAGGAGTATAAAGGGATATAAAGGAAATAGAGTTGAGAAGTGATAAGGGATTTAGTATGGGAAACCCTAAGAAACCCTTGCAATAAATATAGAGAAGTGTGTCATCATCAGCGCGATGGTGACTGATCATGAGATAAATTCAATTTTGAAGGCGTAAGCGATACGTATAATTAATCCCCTTTAAGTTGAGAGTATTCGATGAAACTTTGAGATAGACCGATGGATTAATAAGGAAACACAGATGAGCTGAGGAGACAAGATAACAAGATATTAGGAAAATGGGATGAAGAAAATGACCATCAAGAATGGGAAGTAGATGTAAGACCTGTGACTTGATGCCCAAAAAGAGAGACACCAAGTATAGAAGATATCACAACATTGAGATGACTGTTGAGATAAACAACAAAAGTAAATGAGGATTTATTAAAAAGAAGTTCACGTTGAACACGACCAATATCTTCTAGAACATCCATGTTATCATTACCAAATCAGGCAAGAAAAGTGGATAACCGTTGTTTTCTTTTGGAGGCCATATGGATTGACCTCATTTTGGATAAGGATATTATTATGAAACTAGGCATAGACTATCGAGGTGAGAATGATTGAATAAGATAATCTATCAAGGATATATGACTTGATTTATCCATGGATGACTGTAAGTATCTTTTAAAGGTAGAATTAAGGATAAAACCCCGCACATTTTCCTCTTCCCCATCTATTTTCTCTCGGCCTTTTGAAGAAAAACAAGAAGAAATAATTTCCAAACCCAAGCTCCACTCATTCATAATTCAAGTGGTTTGTTTCCTTGGATTCTATATTTCATAACTAAGAAGAGCAAGTAGTTTAAGTGCTTGAATCCAAGGTTTTCTAGCTCAAATAAATCATTTTAGTTTAGGGTGAATAGTAACTTTCAAGAACAAATTTTTGATTCTTGATTTTATTTGTAAGGTCAAGGTAGCTTAAGCATAGATTAAGGCTTCCATGGGCATTCCAAGGATCTTTCATTGATTAAAAGCTTCAAGGAAGGTATAAAACTTCAAACCCTAGCTTTACTTTTAAGTATTAGGAATGGTTTTGATTGTTATAGTAAATGAGAAGCATGATGCTTGTGTGTTTAAAGTTTGGAGTGGTTTAAAACTTGGTAATCACGTAAACATAGCCGTCGTAATGCCCGTTTTATTCAACTGCTAGTTCTTAGTGTTCAGAATAAGAAACTTAACAATCAATCTGTAACATTGCCATGATTAGCTAGAGCGTGTCGTAAGATTTGTTTTGATATGTGGTTCGCTTGGTTCCAATGTACGGTTTAGGAGAAACGACCGTTTTAAGTAACGGCGTTTCGCGAACGAACCTTTACCCCTCGCTTTATTTTGAGACCTTGTTTAAGGCCCTTAAAAGACTAATTGGATTACGAAACAATTATGTAAGGTAGGTTAGACAGTTGGTAGAGTATTCGAGAAATAGTCGGCTTAAAATTCGTAATGTTTAATTTATTAAAATTGGTGGAGCCGAGGGTACGCAAGCGATTAACGCAAATCGTTAAGTGTATAAGCGACCGTAAGCGACCGTTAGGGTTTGAGTGAGTTTTGACTAGTTTCTTAAGCGACCATGGTCTCATTCCGGATTATGTTGTTGTTCATAGGTTACCGGACCCAGTCTAAGCTTAAGTCTATCTCGGAACACTCAGGCAAGTTTTCTACCTGTATAACTGTTGTTCTGATATATATATATATATATATATATGTGTGTGTATGCATTATCTTGAGATAAGTGCATGATTGTTATTAGAAAATCTTGCGATATATTGGAGCATTTTGATATGATATATATGCATGCCTGTTTCGTAATCTTGATATTCTATTGTCAATTCAAATGCTTATAAACTGCATAATACCTATGCTAGAGATAAGCAGTAGTTGCGTATACCCTTAGTATAGGGAACCCAAAGGTGAACATTTTTCTAAACCGGGAGTCGATGTTCCCGAGTATAGTATATATATATATATTATATATATATATAGTTTTCTATAACTACTAATCGGATAAGGTATATTCGATAGTTTTGAATAATAATCAAACTTATTTTCGATTATTCAAATAAAGATCGTACTTTCGTATAAGTATATCTTTTGTTATTTATTATTCATTTCAAGTATGAGTTTTAAAACTTCTACTTCAAATACTTTTATAAAGATTATCCTTATGAGAATATTATTTAAATAATAATATTCAGATATTTCCTAATATATCGGGATTGATTAATTTTATTAAATCATCATTACTCTAAACATTCTTTAAAATGTTTTTGAGTCTTCAAAATGATATAAAAATTTAGAGCGGATCCCAAAACTCGTTTTCAAATTTAAGATCTTCCTTTCGAAGGGGATTTAAATACTCGCTTAAAAATCTGAGGGATCCGGCTCTGTAGTGTATTTTATGTTCGCAACGAGGTTGTTGTTTTGATAAAAGAATTTGATTACTTTCCCAACATTCGGGAAGTAAGTCCATCTAATTGAGTCGGCATAAGCGACAGGCTGGGGTACGGTCTATGAAATTGGAAGTGGCTGGGTGGCAGTCCATCAACGCGTAAGAGGCCGGGTGGCGGTCCACACAAGGTTCTAATGCGGCCAGGGTGATGACCGGTGGGGGATTCATCCATCTACTAGTAGAAAAGGTTACTTATTGGTATCTTTGCCTGATCAACAAAAAATAAGGTTTATGCCAAAATTCTCTTCTTTCCAAATTCATTGGATATGACAACTCTGTTTATACTTGTCATGACAGAGGTTTTTAGGGAATGTATGAGATATATATATAGGTGTATATGTATATATATTGGGACTTAATGAAGTATCTCGTAACTTTATCTCTTCTGAATGATATTTCAAAGATTGAATTTATTCAAGGCTTATCTTGTAGTCTCATCTATGTGATGAACTTTTGAAACTGATTATACCTTGAACGGTGGTAGTTCAAGTAGTATTCGGAAAAGATATAAGTATATTGAAGTATCTTGTAACTTCATCTTTTCAACTTATATCTGGTTAATGATTATCTTATGCATGACAAAGATTTTCAGAAAAACGTTGAGACAAGGTTAGATATATGATATCACCTTGCAACGATATTTTTATACAATTATAAACTGGAACCCTGTGTATATTATGCATGGAAGAGTGTTGTGCAAGACATGCATGTATCTTAACAAGACTAAGTCATACTGACAACCCTAAGATTAGTTGTATTGTAACCTTAATCTGTAATTCATACTTGTAACACTTAATGTCTGTAAAATATAAAGGGAGCAGACTGGAGCATTTTTCTCTGAACAGTGTCAAGCCTATGAATTCTATCTGGAAGAAGATCAAGAAGATCATGCCTCGGAAGAATTATGAAGAAGCTTGAAGTTGAATAAATCTGTTTGGTGTAAAATATTCTAAGTCAAGATCTCTACAAGTCACAGAATTAGTGTTATAGAGAAATCATTCGAGAACTCCAGAATGACTTATCGAGAAGTCATTTAAACTCCAGAGAGTACCAACGGATAAGTAACATCTACCCGACGGATGAGCAATATCTACTCGACGGATGAGAAATGTCTACTCGACGGATAAACCATCACTACTCGACGGATAAACAACATCCACCAGGTATAGAGAACTCAGGAATTGTCTGTCGAGAACTCAGAGATATCGACAAGTATACATTCATTAGAGAACTCTGAGTTATCGATAAACCAAAATTCACTAGAGAACTCAGAGTTGTCAATAAGTCTAGGCAACAATGAAGTTTCAGAGATATCGACAAGCCAACATGCCTATCGAGATGTCGAGTTCTCTATGACTTAATTGGAGATCTCGAAGTGAAGAAATTTCTCTAAGTACAGAATTGCAGAATAGTTCAATATCCAAGGTTGCAAATCAACAAACAATTCACACAGCTGGATTGACAAGTCTACAAAAAGTAGCTTGAGAGATGTGCAAGATCAATGACAAAGATTAACTAACAGAGGAGATTAAAGTAATCATGGGAAGCTAAAGATATGCTAAGCCAGAAATGGAAGATTTGCTTTTCTATAAATAGAAATGACAAGTGACAGTTTAGAAAAGATAATAGCATGTTTATTATCCACCGTATAAACCAGCAGTTAACTGAGTTATAAAGTTAACACTGGTCCTCTAGTTAAGTTAAGGAGAACAATCAGATTTGAAAAAGTGTGTGTTCTCTCTCAAGAAAGAAGCTAAGTTTTAAAACAAGAACTTAGAGATTTTGTAGCAAAACACTGCTTGATTTTTAATATAAAATTAAGTGAGTTTTGAAGATCTTTGTTTTACATATTTGCTCAGCTATTTATGTTTAACATCCATTCTACTAAATCATTAACAACAACCAACTGCTAAAGCCTAAGTCGATCGAAAATCAAACATTTAAGCCAAAACACATTCACCCCCCCCCCTGTGTTGTATTCATACCTAACAAGTGGTATCATAGCAAAATCTGAAAGTAAACAGATTAGATCTTGGAAAAATGAATACACGGAAAATCAGTAGTATCAAGATTCCTCCATTTGATAAGGCCAATTACACTTTATGCAAAAAGAAAATGTTGCTGTTTATAAGAATGGCCAATCACCTTTACATTGGTATCCTCAAGAATGGGCCCTTCACTCCTATAATTAGAGTTGAGGAAACCACAGATGGAGATATGGTTATTCCAGCTCATTATGCTCCCAAGGATCCTTCTGAGTATACTGAACCTGAAAGAGAGAAAGTTTCCCTAGACAGTGCTTTGCAACTGATACTAATTGAGTCACTTGACAATGTAATGTATAATAACATTGTCAACTGTGACACTGCTAAACAGATCTGGGAAAAGATTGAAATACTTTGTGAAGGAACTGAGGAGGTTAGGTCAAATCAAATAAGGATATTGATTTCTCAGTATGAGGGTTTTATGGCTAAACCAAAGGAGGGTATTACTGATGTGTTTGAAAGGTTTAATAAGCTGATAAATGACTTGCAGCTTCATGATAAATTTTATGATATTGAAGAAGTGAATTTGAAGTTCTTGCTCACTCTCCCTGACCATTTGGAACAAAAGATCTCTGCAATAAGAGAAGGAAGGGATTTGAGTAGAATCACACTAGAAGTGCTCTATGGGGTTCTAAAAACTTATGAACTTGAAATGATTCAAAAGAGGTCATTAAGGGCTGGTCAAGGATATGTAATGGATGGCTCAAGTGCACTCATTGTGAATGAAGGCCAGACTTTTAATGATGAGCAAAGATCCCCAACTCCAGTCATTCCTACAAGTGAGAAAAGAGTCAATGACACTGAAGAGCAAGTCATACTGGAATTGGATGAAGAAGATGAGTTCTACACTCTTGATGAGCTTGATGAGCTAGACAAATCAATGGCTTACTTGGCTAGAAAATTCTCTAATATTAGAGTAAAGAAACCAAAAAATTTCAAAAGCAAAGGACGGTTCTTCAACAAAGACAGCAGCTGGAAAGGAAAAGGGAAGTACGCTCCTGATAGCAAAACTGGCTACAAAACTGGATTTGTTGATAGATCAAAAATAAGATGCTTTAAATGTGATGAGTTGGGCCATTTTGCTACAGAATGTAGGAAACCTAAGAAAGCAAAGAAAGACAAGGCATATCTTGAATTGGAAGCAAAGTATGATGCCTTCTAAAGAAGCAACAAGGGAAAGCTTATATTGCTGAGGGCAAGTGCTGGGATGATTAAGATAATGATAAAGATGAAGAAGTTAGAAACTATGCACTCATGGCCTTAGAGCAGGGAGATTCTTCATCATCTAAATCACAGGTACCAACTCTCATCATAATTGATTTAAATGTGAGTCAATATAAGGAAACTGTTGAAAATATGAGCACAGAAATGTTCCACATTCATACAAGCATGGTTGCTGCAAATGAGGAAGTTAGCAGATTGAAAAAGATCAATGAAAAACTTGAGAGTGAAAAACAAGAGACTGAATTATTGCTGGTTGAGCTTGATGCTGCTAAACAAGAAATTGCGTACTTAAAGAATAAATTAAAGTGTGCAATTGAAATTGAAGCAGTGTTGAGAGAAAGGCTGGAGAAGAATGAAGTGAAGCTGAAATCCTTCAAAAATGCTTCTGAGTTGATTGGACAATATCATGAAAAGAACAAACCATGTGCAAACATTGCCATTGGTCTTGATTATGAGGATTTGAACAACAAGAGGAAGTCTGTCAGTGACAAAGGGAAATCAACTCAAACTGAAGATATTCCAATTATTTTGAAGAAAGTTGAATCACCTTTGTTCAAGGCATGTGAGGTGAACTTCAGTGAAGAAGAGTTGATCATCAAACAAGAGATAGCTGATGAGGACAAGCAAAAGAAAAATGATGAGACAACTCAGTCTTCCATCTCTGTTGAAACACCAAAAGCCAATCAAGAAACTAAGGAGCCTGTGAAGGAGATTAAAGCTAAACAGGTCAAAAGGAAAAAGAAGAACAGAAATGGAAAGATTGGGATAAACAAAAGCAATAATTTTGCTTATGTTGTAGATGCTCCTAGAAAGAAGTGTGAGAATTGTGGATCAATGAATCACCTAACTCATCTTTGTAAAAAGACTGTTAGCAATCCACCTGAAGGAATCTGCAAGTACAATGAAGCTAAGGCAAATGATCCCTATTCATTCCGTGACAAGTTTGATTGCATTCCCTGCAACACGAAAGCGATGAAGAGTTGATACAAATTGAGAATTGATCTCATAGAATCAAAAGTTGGTTCTATATCTGAAAGGGAAAATGCTCAACAGTCTATGAATTCCATTTTATCTCAAAATTCTCATTCTACTTCTGCAAAATCAGTTAACATGAAGAAAGTACCCAACACAGTTTGGGTAGCTAAACACACTTAATCCTCATTGTGTCCAGGGTAAAGGAAAGAAGGTCATATGGATCATTGATAGTGGATGCTCCAGGCATATGACACGTGATAAGGCCCTGCTATCACAATTTGGGGAGATGGCTGGCCCTTTGGTAACCTTTGGAGACAACAACAAAGGATTCACAATGGGATATGGCAAGATTGTTTCTGGAAATGTTGTCATTGAAGATGTAGCCCTAGTTGCTGGATTAGAAGTAAATCTCCTAAGTGTTAGTCAATTAGCAGAAAGAGGTTTTCAAGTTGTTTTCAACAAAGAAGATTGTGCTTTTCTTAGCAAAAAGACTGGTGAAATTGCTCTTAAAGGAGTAAGAAAGGGAAGCTTGTTTGTTGCAGACTTAGACTCAACAAATAAGGATGGAATGTGTTATTTCTACACCAAAGAATCCGAAGAGCAAAGCAAATTGTGGCATAAAAAAACTTTCTCACTTGAATTTCAAAGCAATCAATAGCCTAGTGAAGAAGGGACTTGTGAGAGACATGCCCAATCTGGAATTTGCTCAACTGAAAGTTTGTGAAGCTTGTCAGAAAGGAAAAATGAAAAGATCAAGTCACAAGTCAAAATCTGTGAATTCTATAAGTGCACCTCTGCAACTTATTCACATGGACTTGTTTGGGCCAGTAAATGTCTTGTCCATTTCAAAGAACAAATATGCCCTTGTCATGGTTGATGATTTTTCAAGATACACTTGGGTTGAGTTCATGTACTCTAAAGATGAAACTCCAAACATTATAATTGAGCACATCAAGAAAATTGAGAAGCAAGCTGAAGGAAAGGTTAGTGTGAAAAGATTGAGAAGTGATAATGGAACAGAATTCAGAAACTCAACATTAAGTGAATTCTGCAAAAGCAAAGGCATTGTTCAAGAATTTTCAGCAGCTAGAACACCTCAACATAATGGAGTAGTTGAGAGGAAAAATAGAACATTGGTTGAAGCTGCTAGAACTTTGCTACAAGATGCTCAGTTGCCAACCAGTTTTTGGGAAGAGGCTGTTAATACTGCATGCTACACTCAAAACAGATATCTCATCAACAAAGCTCATGGCAAATCACCCTACTCAATCATGTCTAACAGGAAGCCTACAGTGAAGCATCTACATGTGTTTGGAAGCAAGTGTTATATTCTAAAAGACAACTCTGAATATGTGGTAAAATTTGACTCTAAAGTTTTTGAAGCAATTTTTTTGGGATATTCATTGGAAAGAACAACCTATAAAGTTTATGTGATTGATCAAAAGAAAATTATGGAAAGCACAGATGTGACTTTTGATGATGACAAGTGTCCAGGCTTGGAATGCCTTGATGTAAATGATGTTGAAGCCCTTGCATTTGGAAATCTAACCATTGACAGTGATTCTGATGAGGAAAATGAAGTTGTGACACAAAAAGTGACAAATGAAGAGATCTTTGAACAAAATCATGAAAATGAAAGCTCTCTTTAGACACCTGAATTTGATGGCACAAACTCAGGAGGAGAAGGAGAGAATGGAAATGATAGTCATGGTAATACTGAATAAAATGATGAAGGCACTAGTCAACAGATATACACCAGAAAGTGGGATAGGAGTCATACAGTAGAAGCTATTATTGGTGATCCATCAGCTGGTGTGAGAACTAGAAGTACAACTGCTACTGAATGCCTACATGCATGTTTTCTGTCTCAAGTAGAGCCCAAGAAAACTGAAGAAGCCCTATTGGATCCTGACTGGACATGTGCCATGCAGGAGGAGCTGGATCAGTTTGAGAGAAACAAAGTTTGGAAATTAGTCCCTGCACCAAAGAACAGAAGCATAATTGGAACTAAGTGGGTGTACAGGAACAAAATGGATGAAAATGGAATTGTTACTAGAAATAAAGCAAGGCTGGTTGCTAAAGGCTATTCACAAGAAGAGGGAATTGACTATGATGAGACTTTTGCTCCTGTTGCAAGACTAGAAGCAATAAGAATTTTTCTGGCATTTACTGCACACTAAAATTTTAAGGTGTATCAAATGGATGTCAAGAGTGCTTTTCTTAATGGTGAACTAGAAGAAGAAGTTTATGTGCAATAGCCACCTGGCTTTGAAGATCCAGAATTCCCTAACTTTGTTTACAAATTACTCAAGGCTCTATATGGACTGAAACAGGCACCTAGAGCCTGGTATGACACACTGTCAGAATTTCTACTCAAACATGGTTTTACCAAAGGTACTATTGATAAGACTCTCTTCTACAAGAAGCATGATGAAGATATGATCCTAGTTCAAATTTATGTGGATGATATCATCTTTGGATCTACAAATGAAAAGCTTTGTCAAAGATTCTCTAGGCTAATGCAGAGTGAGTATGAAATGCGCATGATGGGAGAATTGAGTTACTTCCTTGGCCTTCAAGTTAGTCAAAGAAGTGATGGTATTTTCATCAGCCAAACCAAATATGTGAATGACTTATTGAAGAAATTTGGTATGGTGGATAGCTCACCTGCATCTACACCAATGTCTACTGCAACCAAGTTGGATGAAGACAAGAAAGGCAAAAGTGTGGATATTACAAGCTACAGAGGAATGATTGGTTCATTGCTCTATCTGACTGCTAGTAGACCAGACATCATGTTTGCTACTTGTCTATGTGCCAGATTTCAGGCCAATCCAAAGAAATCACATTTGATGGCTGTAAAAAGGATTTTCAGATACTTAAAGGGAACTCCAAACTTGGGATTATGGTATCCTAAGGGAACTGGTTTTGAAGCTGTTGGATACACAGATGCACATTTTGCTGGATGCAGGGTTGATAGGAAAAGTACTAGTGGAAGCTGTCCATTTCTTGGTCAAAGACTTGTATCCTGGTATAGTAAGAAACAACAATCTGTGTCAACTTTCACAGCTGAGGCTGAATATATAGCTGCTGGAAGTTGTGCTCAAGTGCTTTGGATTAGAAATCAGCTAATGGACTATGGTCTAGTGTTACACAAAATTCCTATTATGTGTGACAATACTAGTGCCATATCTATAGTAGCTAATCCAGTTAATCATTCTAAAATAAAGCACATTGATGTTAGGTACCATTTTATCAGGGAACATGCTGCAAATGGTACCATTGAGCTCATTTTTGTTCCAACAGAAAAATAAGTAGCTGACATTTTTACTAAACCTTTGGATGAAGCAACCTTCACTAGACTTGTGAGTGAAATTGGAATGCTCAATTCTTCATCCTAAGGCAAGAACTCAGCTAATGTTTTGCAGCAGATTAATTTCTAATAAATCAACCTAGTTTGATTTAATTGGAAATTAACTGAAATATGAATTATAAATATTTCAGAATCTTTGTATATTTATTTTTCTTTAAAAACTCAAAAAAAAATTAACTTAGAATATTTCAAATTCTAAGTAAGCTGCTTAGTTGTTAATTTACATCTTTAATGTGTAAAATTAACACAAGGCAGAAAAACAACACTCAAAAGTATAGAGAACTGAGTTCTCGATAAGTCAAAATGACTTATCGACAAGTCATTTTAGAGTTCTAGAGTGAGTCCTCGATAAGTCTACTTACAGACTTCTTGAATGACTTCTCGATAAGCTCTATTATGACTTATCGATAAGACCATGTAGAGTTCTCTAATAATGTTAATTCATAGAGTTCTCGACAAGGATATTTTAAGATTTATCAATAACTCAGAACTAAAATAATTTAATTCAATGAATTATTTTAGATAAAAACTTTTGGAAAATTTATTCTGATTTCAATTTGATTCAATTCAAATAAATTAGAATTATTTTAGTCCATTTTCGGACAAACTGGGTGTTTATCAGAGTTCTCGATAAGTCGTCTTTGACTTCTCGATAAGTTACTTTTTCTATAAATACCCAGATTTCTCCATTAATATTTAACTTGGAATTTCTCAAAACTCTAAGTAAACTGAATATTTATTATGTCATATCTTCAGTATGTGAACTTAATAAATAGCAGATCAAAAGAAGCAAAAAGTATGAAAAACTGAACAAATTTAATTCATAAATTATGTTCATAAAAATACTTTTGACATACTTAGTCTCTAATTTTCTCTGACTTATTGACACACTTACATGCTTATATGATTTCTTGCTTATGTGGAAATATGTTAGTCTAATGTTAGCAGACTAGTACATTATTTGTGTTGTTTTACGTATGCTGATAGTGATAATCATATTTGATTGCTTGCTGATAGGGAAAGTTACTTTTTGTGTAGGGAGTACACGCTTATTTGCATGGGGAATAGTTATTTTTAAAATAAACTAATATTCTTGAGTACTTGCATGGGGAATAGTCACTAGTCATTTCTAGCTGTCTAGTAGGCTTATGTGATTATTACTCCTATTATCCGGGCAACTCAAGAGTCTCTTGATTTCTATCTTTACTCCCTCTAAAAATTAAAACGCTTCACTCTTTATCACTCATCACTCTTCTACTCTCAACAAGAACATCAAATTTCAAACTCACCTTCTGTTCATCTCTCTCTCATTCAAATGGATGCCCCAGTCTTCTACAGACTTGTTAATGGAGCTTATCTATCGGTTCATCATTTGAATGGTGATTTGGTGTATTTTGATCCTTTCGGACTTCGTGTCCGCATCAAGGGGTAGTTTACAGCCCCTTTGATGTTCCACTTGAGGTCTTTTACGGACTCTCGTGGGATGATCAAATCGACATTCTTTTCTTTGAGATGGAAGCTTCTTTCGAGCAGGAGAGGCGAGCCAGGGTAGCTGAGCAGCAACGCCTTGCTGCTTTGGAGCTGCATGAGAGGATCATCTCTCTTGCACACTCCATGTCCAGGGCTTACTAGCGCAGGGCAAGGAGGTTGGAGGCTGAGAAGAAGAAGTCTAAATTAGAGTAGTTAGGATTAGGATTTACTTTATGTAATCTGCATATTAATGTACTCTATGTTTAATATCAATGAAATTATCTTCTTCTTTATCAATTTGTTTTTGTTGCTTGATTGTTTATGTCATGATTGTCTTGTATTTACAAATTAATTGATTATCAGTTTTCTTGTCATAATGCTTGCAACTGCATGTCTCAATGGTTATGCCTAATCAATATACTTGCAACTGCATGTCTCAATGGTTATGCCTAATCAATACAGATAAATATGTTCAATACATTCCAGGTTCAACACAATTCACTCAGACAATAACAGGAGGTTCAAGTTTCAATCAACAGGTATTTGTGTTAAACTGCAGCTAAAACATTTCAAACACAAACTAGAACATTCAGACAAGAATCATAACTTTCATTAAATATGGAACAACAACAGCAACACAAACACAAACTCAAACACAATCCCACTCAGGTAACTCTCAAAAGGAACTTGTTTTACAAAAGGACAAAATCCCCAAAATGTTCTTCAGTTGTTCTGATTGTTTGAGAAAAAGGAACTGGTATCATATACATGGAAATTTATCAAGCTTTTCATGAATATCACTTATGCACCTTCATGTGCACAAACAGTCTTCATAGACTGAAAGGTTTGAGGGTAGTACTCCTGAGGGGGAGCTATCTAAATCCTCTCCAATTCAATTGGAGGTTCCTCAAGAAGGAACAACTCCCCTCATAACTCTAGCAGAAGCTGTCTCAGCAGTCAAAGCTAGAAGAACAATTGCCTATGACAATGTCATAAAAAGGGCAATCTTATCACATTTATGTGACAGTGCTCTGCAAGGTGCACAAAGGTTTGAGGCTGGTGTACATGACAGTAACCCAGTCAAATCCTCTCCAATTCCAATGGAGGTTCTCACTACAATTGGAGGACAACACACTGTCACAACCACAGAGCAATCTTTGAGTCAAACTGTGACCCCGGTCATAGATGCTTATGCATTTTTTTCTGGTGAAATGAGTATGGTTAGCCCTATATGGTTTTCCTCTAATCATATGATCACAGATTACCTCATCTCAGCCACCTCTTAATTCTGAAGGTCAAACCACATTTGAGCCTTTCATGTGAGAATAAGAGAAAAGATTGAGTGAAAAACAAAGAATAAGAGAGGCAAGATCCTTCCTGGAAAAAGGAGAGGTAGATGAATGTATGGATTTAGTAATCCTTGTGAGGGAACTCTGACTCTCAAAAGTCATGAGACTAGTGCAGTGAGAATTGGTGAGACCACTTATTCAAAAGAACAGAGAGCTTAGGATTTTTTTTATCACTAACAGATTTTTCTGCAGATCTAAGTGAAACTGCTATTGTTTAAAACTTATCACCATGAATCCCAATGAAGCTTGAAGCTGCAGACAATGTTCCAAATGAACAATGACAGCAGCTTGAACAATGTGCATTTAGCTGGATTTTTCTTCCTGGAGATAATGTCAAAAAGGGGGAGAATATATCTAAATGCCAAAACAGCTAATGGATGTTGAATAAATCTAAATGCAACTCAACAAAAAAAGACCTGATGGGAAGGCTGGTTTTCGTTTCTGCATTTAGTTAAAGTTTTTGACATCATCAATCAGAACTTGTGCATAATTTCATAATGAACAAGTTGGGGGAGATTGTAATATATAATAGATGATGTCAAAGAATTATGCCTCAGAAGAATGTCAAAGATTACTGGAGGTAATAATATCATCAACAGCAGGCAAGAGCAGAATATCAAAGGATGGAAGATTTCTGAATATAAAAGCTGGCTCTTTGTCAAGTTACAGGATAGAGATGTTAGCTAGATATCCTAAGCCAGATTTGCTGAAACTAATAGAGGCTCTAGCTGACACCCCCATCCTAGAAGAATTGGAAATACTTGTGAAAATTAAGAACATAATTGAGAAAGAATCAGATAGCTCAGTCTTTACTTAATTATTGTAAACTGTCCAATGTACAAGTGTTGTATCAGCTTTTGTATCATTTTATTTTCATTCTTTAACGTGGGGTTAGTCTTGTTAACAGGCATGAATTTATGATAAGCAATCTTCTCACAAATTGGGGGAGATTGTTGTGCAAGACATGCCTGTATCATAACAAGACTAAGTCATACTGAAAACCCTAAGATTAGTTGTATTGTAACCTTAATCTGTAATTCATACATGTAACACTTAGTAAAATATAAATAGAGCAGACTGGAGCATTTTTCTCTGAACAGTGTCAAGCCTAAGAATTCTATCTGGAAGAAGATCAAGAAGATCATGCCTCAGAAGAATTATGAAGAAGCTTGGAGTTGAATAAATCTGTTTGGTGTAAAACATTCTAAGTCAAGATCTCTACAAGTCACAGAATTAGTGTTATAGAGAAATTATTCGAGAACTTCAGAATGACTTATCGAGAAGTCATTTAAACTCCAGAGAGTACCGACGGATGAGTAACATCTACCCGACGGATGAGCAATATCTACTCGACGGATGAGGAATGTCTACTTGACGGATAAACCATCACTACTCGACGGATAAACAACATCCACCGGGTATAGAGAACAAAGGAATTGTCTGTCGAGAACTCAGAGATATCGACAAGTATACATTCATTAGAGAACTCTGAGTTATCGATAAACCAAAATTCACTAGAGAACTCAGAGTTGTCGATAAGTCTAGGCAACAATGAAGTTTCAGAGATATCGACAAGCCAACATGCCTATCGAGATGTCGAGTTCTCTACGACTTAATTGGAGATCTCGAAGTGAAGAAATTTCTCTAAGTACAAAATTGCAGAACAGTTCAATATCCAAGGTTGCAAATCAACAAACAATTCACACAGCTGGATTGACAAGTCTACAAAAAGCAGCTTGAGAGATGTGCAAGATCAATGACAAGATTAACTGACAGAGGAGATTAAGTGATCACGGGAAGCTAAAGATATGCTAAGCCAGAAATGGAATATTTATTTTTCTATAAATAGAAATGACAAGTGACAGTTTAGAAAAGATAATAGCATGTTTATTATCCACTGTGTAAACTAGCAGTTAACTGAGTTATAAAGTTAACACTTGTCCTCTAGTTAAGTTAAGGAGAACAATCAGATTAAAAAAAGTGTGTGTTCTCTATCAAGAAAGAAGCTAAGTTCTAAAACAAGAACTTAGAGATTTTGTAGCAAAACACTGCTTGATTTTTAATATAAAATTAAGTGAGTTTTGAAGATCTTTGTTTTACATATTTGCTCAGCTATTTATGTTTAACATCCATTCTACTAAATCATTAACAACAACCAACTGCTAAAGCCTAAGTCGATCGAAAATCAAACATTTAAGCCAAAACCCATTCACCCCCCCCTCTTGTGTTGTATTCATACCTAACAAAGAGAATTTCCAAGATTTTGAAAAGTATATATACATATATACTGATTATTTTGCGACTTGGTCGCGTTAAGATATCAAACTCGGTTCATATCTGCTTGACCATTACTTTCATGAGTATTATGGGAATGCTCATATATTGTTAATCATTATACATATTATTTTGGTGGGCTTGTTGCTCACCCTTTCTTTTTTCTTTCATCACACAACAACAGATAGACAAGATGAACAGGACCAAGCTCCCAATTCGTGAGCAGATAGGAAACGTTCCGCAGTTTCCTGTAAGCGTTGATGCCGTTGTAGCTGAGGTAGGAACTACCAATAGGCTAGGCTTTCAACTTTTGATGTACCAGACTTATGTATATTTATGAATTGTAATAATGGCAAATAATATGTAAACTTATTCAGAAACCCTTTTTAAGGTGTAATGGTTTATAATTGTGGAATAAAATGACTTGTGTTATTTTTGGATATTCATCTCTGAGACTATAACTTGTGGTGTGTGTGTATATTATGGGGTCACCGTACGCATTAGTTAGTTGATTATTAAGATTAAGTATTATTAAGGAAAATGGAACTCGTGACAACCCGGATCCCCGACCCCGGATTTAGGGGTGTTACAATAAATAATGAAGTATTTCACAAGAGTATTAAGGTTCAAAGCATAAAGAAAACTAGCATCCACTGTTACAACGAATTAAAAGAATTACAAGATAAATGTATGATTCCCTTTCTTCGTTGTTGTGTGCTAAAACGGTCTTCTTGATCTTCTTGCCTTCTCTCCCGATTACTTGTTGTCGAAAACGTCTTCCAAGATTGTTTATATAATAGCCCAAAAGAACCAGCGCTAACAGAAGCCCAATAGAACTCAATTTCTAAAAATCAGATTCTGAAAATCCGCACCCAGGCGACCACCTCCTCCTTCCAGACGGGCGCCTGCTACCAGGCGGTGGCCTGCTCTCATCAGGCGGGCGCCTGCAACCCTTCTGGAAAAATTATTATTTTGCTTCTGTTTTTGCTGAATTCTTTGCACATCAACCCGGGACTGGTTCCAAGCACTTCCTTAAGCTTAGTTAGATGAAATCCACCCATCTAAGCTAGTTATACCCTGAAATGCAAAAATACTAGAAAAACGCGTCAAATACACAAAATACTCAAGTTCAAGACACCAATTCAAGCCGTTATGAGATGCTCTAAGTGGTATAAAATGCCACTTATCAACTTCATATCAACATACCTTTCACTGAGGCTCTTGAGCAGATGCCTAGCTACGCAAAGTTTATGAAAGGTATTCTCTCTCAGAAAGTGAAGCTAGATGATTTAGAGACTGTAGCTCTCACGGAGGAATGCAGTGCTGTACTGCAACAGAAGTGACCTCCAAAACTTAAAGATCCGGGAAGCTTCACTATTCCGTGTACTATTGGAAATATGTCTTTTGACATATGCTTATATGAATTGGGAGCTAGCATCAATCTAATGCATTTGTCAATCTTCAAGCAGTTGGACTTACCTGATCCAAAACCGACTTATATGACTTTACAGTTGGCTGACCGTTCTATTACATATCAGCGAGGTATTGTGGAGGATGTCTTGGTCAAGGTTGATAAACTCATCTTCCCTGCTGATTTCGTAATTCTTGATTTCGAGGAGGATAAGAAGATTCCCATAATCTTGGGAAGACCTTTCTTAGCGAATGGCCGAACCTTGATAGATGTTTAGAAGGGTGAGCTTACAATGCGAGTGCTGGATCGGGATGTAACTTTTGATGTTTTCACTGCTATGAAATTTCCTATGAAAAATGAGGAGTGCTTAAAGGTAGAGTTGGTTGATTCTGCGATGACTTCGGAACTTGATCAATTGCTGAGGTCTAATGCCTTGAAAAAGGCCTTATTGGGGAATTCAGATAGTGAAGATGATGAAGGTGAAGGACAATTGCAAAATTTGAATGCTTCTACCTGGAAGAGGAAGATTGATATGCCTTTTGAATCTCTTGGAATGGAGGAATTGAACAAAGCTCCTAAACGCCTCAAGCCATCTATTGAGGAAGCTCCCACTCTTGAGCTTAAGCTTTTACCTGAGCATTTGAGGTATGCTTTTTTAAGTGATGCATCTACTCTGCCTGTGATTATTGCATCTGACCTTTCAGGTAGTGACGAGGAAAAGCTTCTTAGGATTCTGAGAGAGTTCAAATCAGTAATAGGTTGGACTATAGCATATATCAAGAGAATCAGCCCTTCTTACTGCATGCATAAAAATCTGCTAGAGGAAGGTAGCTAGCCTACGGTCGAGCAGCAAAGAAGACTTAATCTGATTATGAAGGAAGTAGTAAAGAAGGAAATTCTTAAGTGGCTAGATGCAGGGATCATCTATCCTATTTCTGACAGTTCATGGGTGAGCCCAGTTCAATGTGTACCAAAGAAAGGTGGAATTACTGTGGTAGCAAATGAAAAGAATGAGCTTATTCCTACACGAACAGTCACGGGATGGAGAGTTTATATGGACTATAGGAAGCTGAACAAGGCCACTAGGAAAGATCACTTCCCTTTTCCCTTCATTGATCAGATGCTTGACAGATTGGCTGGTCATGAGTACTATTGTCTTCTGGATGGCTATTCAGGATATAATAAAATTTGTATCGCTTCTGAAGATCAGGAGAAGACTACCTTCACTTTTCCATTTGGCACGTTCGCCTTTAGACGAGTTTCTTTGGGTCTGTGTGGTGCACCGGCCACATTTCAGAGATGTATGGTGGCCATCTTTTCTGATATGATTGGCCAGAATGTGGAGGTGTTCATGGACGACTTCTCTGTATTTGGCGATTCTTTTGATGAATGCTTGTAAAATCTTGGACACGTTCTCAAGAGGTGTGTTGAGACCAATTTAGTTCTCAATTGGGAGAAATGTCACTTTATAGTGCGACATGGCATTATTCTTGAGCACAAGGTTTCTAGTAAGGGTCTTAAGGTGGACAAAGCCAAGGTGGGGGTCATTGAGAATCTTCCTCCACCAATTTCTGTTAAAGGAATTCACGGTTTTCTTGGTCATGCGGGTTTCTATAGGAATTTCATCAAAGACTTCTCTAAGATTTCGAAGCCATTGTACAGTTTGCTAGAGAAAGATGTCCCTTTCAAGTTTGATGTCGAATGCCTTGCCACTTTTGAGATATTAAACAAGAGTTTAATCACGGCACCTGTCATAACTGTACCTGATTGAAATGAACCTTTTACGATGATGTGCGATGCAAGTGACTATGCAGTTGGATCAGTTCTTGGGCAGAGAAAGAACAACATATTTCATGTGGTTTACTACGCTAGCAAGACCCTAAATGGTGCTCAGCTGAATTATACTACTACGGAGAAAGAACTTTTGGCGATTGTCTATGGTTTTGAGAAATTTCAATCTTATCTACTTGGGACTAAAGTGACAGTATTCACTGATCACACTGCAATTCGTAATCTCATCTCAAAGAAGGACTCGAAGCCTAGATTGATTAGATGGGTTCTTTTGCTTCAAGAATTTAAACTTGAGATCAAGGACAGCAAGGGGACTAAAAATCAAGTCACTGATCATCTCTCGCATTTAGAGAACCCTAATGCTACTTCATTGGATAAAATATTAATAAATGAGTCCTTTCCCGATGAGCAGTTGTTTGGAGTGCAAGAAGAAGAACCGTGGTTTGCAGACATTGTGAACTACCTTGTGAGTAATATCATGCCTCCCGACTTATCACATGACCAAAGGAAGAAGTTTCTACATGAAGTGAAGTGGTATATGTGGGATGAGCCGTTTCTTTTTTTGACAAGGAGCTGACCAAATCATCATGATATGTATTCCTTACAGCGAAACGGGGGGATCTTGCGATATTGCCACTCACTACTAGAAAAAGTAGAATAGACATCAGTGTTTTAACATCGTTTAGAATTACCACCAATGTAAAAACTATTTATTCCATCGCTTTTCATAAAATTGATGTCTCATTGTTATCCAGATATCGATTTCCCCTTCAACCGATGTCTTACGTCTCTCTTATGAAAAAAAATCCCGCCCTTAGATTCCCCTCCCCTTTAAACCAAAATTTGACCTCGCCTCACCAAAATTTATCTCGCCACCTTAAACAAAAATTTCCCACACAACAAACATAAACTTAAAACTAAAAACTAAAAGTTAAAAAAATTCTAAAAACATAAAAGTAAAAACATATCCAGACTCATCGAACACACTCCCCATCCTTTCTCTCTCATCAAACATCCTCCCTCGAGAAACCCTAGCTTTATTCAATTGATTCAATTAGCTCTGTTCTTGCTCGTCTTAATTATTAAATGAGGTCATCATTCTTGTGCTCATCATATGGTGCTCCTCTGTGTTGGTCAGCTGCTCTCCGTGTGCTTACATCATCTCAAATGTTCTTGTTTTGTGTTGTGCCTTTGTGTTCGAGTAGTTCGATTGTTTATCTTGTTCAATTTGTCATCTTTTACCATCTCTTAGCATCTCTTGGGAAGTGGGTAAGTTATATTATCTACTTGGTTTTATCTATTTGGTTGGAACCCTAATTTTTAAATTTTAGGGGTTTGTATTTTGGGGATTTTATAAATGTATAGATCTTGTTTTTTTCTTTTCTCAACACAACGAGTAGAAAATTTGGTAAATTTTAATTGATTTATGATTTGTGATTTTTTCTATTGTTCCATACCGATTGTAAAATTAATGTTGTTGTTATTGTTTTAGAAGGGGCTTGATATATTTCGGCATATCCAGCATGGTCACAAAGTAGTGTCAGAGATGCAACCAACCAGGAGAAGTTTGTAATGAGGAGAGAAGGAAGATTTTTACTAGTCGATGTGGATATGGACAAGGACACGGTATAGTCTATTTTTAGTGAGGTGATTATATTACAAGGAGTAATTACTTAAACTGCTAAAGTGGTTCTTAATGCTTTAATGAAATAGTTACATAAAAATTTAATTTAATTATATATACGTAAAAGAAATATTCAGAAAAGTAGAAGTATGTCCAATTGTCTATGTATTTGTAACTCTTTCCCTCAAAATTATAGTGTTAAAGTTAGTACTTGCATTCCGAATGGCTAGTATGATATTATTAAGCAGGAAGCGGAACTGAAATATTTAAAAGAAGAGTCTGCTAGTCTAGCACAAGCTTTCAGCGAGTGGAAAGGCTTTTATGTGAGGTTGGGAAGACACCTACTAGGTGGATGAAAGACACACTTGAACCCTCAATAAAAGCATTAGTTTATGTTAAGTTATTAAAACATTCTGATTTTTATGTGAGAGTGACATTTGCATCATGTATGAGTGAACTTATAAGAATTACTGCCCCTGACACACCTTATAATGATACTGTATAAATGAAGGTTGCCTACATGTAAAGAATTAGCTTCACATTTCAGATAAAAAGTTGACGCCTTAAAAAAATCTTATATGATACTTGGCCTGTTGTCTAGCGAAGATGCCCGCAGGTATGACAAGGGCCTTCGTATTCTAAAGATATTTGACACTGTACTACTGCTTGATTATGCTAAAGGGTGTTTGATGTTGTATGCAAAATTAATTTTCATCAGAAATTATAAATTTAGCTTTTTCTTGCTTAATCACAAGGTTCCCCCACTCTGTTGTTGTGCTTAGACAAATGGAGTCTATCATGACCCGTGTTTTAGAAGAAATTGAAGAGATTTCAGATGAGCTTCTGAGCATCCTTTTTACCAGCGTCAATAGAAAAAATGAGGTATCTGATTTTCTGTACTTCTTGTGTTTGCAGTTGTTTGTAGCTTATTAATTTCATATATTGAATCAGTTTGTGTTATACACATTTTATTTAGCATGTTTCATACCGTCAGAGGTTATTGGGGGAGTTTGTTCTCATAAACTGCAATGTCAAACTCCACCACTATCTCCCAAAATTTGTAAGATCTGGGAACCTGAATATTGATGATTATTCCTCAGTAGTAACTCAGATATGCCATTGTGCCCTGAAAATAAACATGCATGTAGCTTGTGTCTCTCCTTCCACCTTCATATTTTATACAAGATTAAACCGTGTTTCTCTACTTCAAGCAATTAGCATATTATGTAGATATTAAATTATCGTGATCTTCAATTTTTTATTCTAGTTCCTTTTATTTCTATAAAGCGATGTAAGTTATGACCTTTTCAAGTACTGCTTCTGTTGTAATTGTGTTTCCTTTTGCAAATTAAGTGACAGATGGTGAAATTTAATTGATGCTAAAAATCTGTATCCTCCCATAGTTCTCAACATGGGTGATATGAATCGGTAGATAAAGTTACTGCCCACGAATGCAAGCAAAAACCAAGAAAGACAGTTTAATTAAACTAATTATAAAGTACTTTGTTGTTTTTATTATTATAAAATAGAAGAAGATTTTACTTGTGGCAATAAAAAAACTGCTGGAATTTAGGAAGCCTAGTATTGATCGGTAACTTTTAATACATTTTAATATATAGGAAAATTTTAGGTCTAGGCGATATTTTGTTGTTGTACTTCGCAAACTAGGTTAACTTATATTTTCCTTATAAGTATAGTTATCCGCCGGATTAACAATAGGAAATTTAAATTTGAATGATAGTTGTTGTAATTTATCTCTTCTTGGTTTTCTAGTTCGGCTTTTGCATTAATGTAACTTTGATTTTCAATTTATATAATAAATATATTTTGGGGTCCCTTGCAGTTTACTTAGACAAGAAAGGAAGAAAATAATAAAAAATGCATGTTACTGGACTTGTTACGAAGACACGAGAATGGCGTAATTGGCAATTGGTGATGGAGGAAATAATGTGGGAATGCTTCAAGAATCTGACATTGGGGTCGCAATCAGTGGCGTTGAAGGAATGCATGTGATTAACTAGTAGCTACATATAATTGTCGTTATTCGTCAAATTTCATCTAATTTCTTCTGAGCTCTTAATGTATTTATTTTCTTATTAGGCAGTCATGTTAAGCGATATAGCCGTAGCCCCTTTTAAATTTTTGGAGCAGTGTATGGGCATTGGTGTTACTCCTGGTGCATTGACATTGCAGTGGAGTCTATATTTTGGAGTTGGTTATGAGTTTTGAACGGATAAATACTCCATGGAACAGTTAGTTTTGACTTAGTTTGTAGTTGAATTATAGTTGTACTATGTAGTTTAGATATGTTTAGTGTAGTTGGCCAATGGGATGGATTGGATATTATTGGGTTTGAATATATTATTATGTTGTTTTGCTAGTGGTTTGGTTAACTTAGTTAGCCAGTTTCTTTTGTTTTGGTATTTTTTGGCATATAGACATCAGTTTCTGCACACATTCTTAAAAACTGTTATTAAACTGCTACATGGACATCAGTTCTTAAACAAATCTGCAAAGCACCTGATGTAAATTTTAAACAAATACATCAGCACATTTTTAAAAACTGATGTTAAAGAAGGCGAAAGTTTAGTACCTTTTACATCGGCTACAAAATGATGAGGCGGGCATAGACAGACTACGGTTACCATAAGGAAACCGATGTTAAAAAGCCATACCACATCGGGACAGAACCTAAAACCGATGTCAAAAAGAGGCTTTTACATCGGTTTTAGTTCAAAAGTGATGTTAAAACCAAAATTGACATCGGTTCAATTTTTATAACTGATGTAAATGCTGATTTATACTTTGTAAATTAATAGTTAAGTTACATATTTAGATCATATTAAAGCTATTTAGAAAAGATTGTAATGCAGATTATGTTAAAAAATAGAGAATATACATCAGTTTTTAAGCTGAAACCGATGTTAAAGATGGTCCCAGACATCAGTTTATAACCGATGTCATATAGGGGTACCTTTCTCTACACTTGCATAGACATCGGTCAGGAAAACCTTTAACATGAGTTTTTGGCCGATGCCTATTGAAGGTTTTCTAGTAGTGACTCAACGGCTCATGGAGGACATTATGGTGGAGAAAAGACAGCAGCTCGTATCCTTCAAACAGGTTTCTTTTGGCCAACCTTGTTTAAAGATGCTCACCAGTTCGTTTTGAAATGTGATCGATGTCAACGTGTGGGTAATATGTCTAAGAGGGATGAGATGCCTCTTAATGTGCTTCTAGAGGTTGAGGTCTTCGCTGTTTGGGGAATTGACTTCATGGAGCCATTTGTCTCTTCTTGTAACAATCAGTACATCTTGTTCACGGTTGATTATGTGTCAAAATGGGTTGAAGTTAAGGCGTTGTCAACGAATGATGCGAAAGTGGTGCTCAATTTTCTTCACAAGCAAATATTCACAAGGTTTGGAACTCCAAGGGTCAGAATCAGTGATGAGGGGTCGCACTTTTGTAATCGCAGGTTCACTGCTATGATGCAAAGGTATAATGTGAATCATCGCATTGCTACGGCTTATCATCCTCAGACAAATGGTCAAGATGAGGTGTCTAACAGAGAGATCAAGCGAATTTTAGAGAAAGCTGTGTGTCCATCGAGGAAAGATTGGTCTTTAAAGCTTGATGAAGCTGTTTGGGTGTATAGAACAGCATACAAGACTCCATTGGAATGTCGCTGTTTCAGTTGGTTTATGGTAAGGGGTGTCATATGCCAGTGGAGCTCGAGCATAAGGCGTATTGGGATTTGAAGAAATTGAATCTTGACTTGAATGTAGCTGGAAAGAAGAGAATGCTTCAATTAAATGAACTCGACGAGTTTCGTCTTCAAGCTTATGAGAATAACAAAATGTACAAGGAGAAAGTCAAGAGGTGGCATGATAGGAGTCTAGTGCTTAAATCATTTGTGCTAGGGCAAAAAGTTCTTTTATTTAACTTTCTTCTCCGTCTTTTTCCTAGAAAGTTGAAGTCAAAGTGGTCAGGGCCCTTCATAATCAAAATTGTGTTTCCGCATGGAGCGGTGGAAATTTTTGAAAGTGATCTGGGCTGAGCATTTAAGGTAAATGGTCAGAGGTTGAAGCATTACTATGGTGACACGGTAAACCGCGAGGTAGTTAGTGCCGTTTTATTATCTATTTGAGCTCAAGGTTCTACGTCGAGCTAGCGACGTAAAATAAGCGCTTCTTGGGAGGCAACCCAAGTTTGTTGTACATTAGTAGGTAGAGGAAGTAAGAAAAAGGATAAAAACACAAAAAAATCAGAAACAAAAAAATTCAGGGCCAACTTCAGTAGCCAAGCGCGCCCGCACTGATCTAGCGCGTGGTCGCGCTGTTTTTCCAGAAGGTAAGCGCGCCCACGCTGATCTAGCATGCGGCCGCGCCGGTTTTCCAGAAGGTGAGCGCGCCCGCGCTGTCCAAGCGCGCGGCTGCGTCGAGGTCCCGACTTAGAAAAAAATAAAAAACAACATTTTGAAGAGTAAAAAAACGGGATTTTCCCCACAAAATCAATTCCAACCCGAATTTTACTCTTTCACATCCCAAATTTCCCTCTCCAAATCAAACCCATTATTACCACAATTCCTATAAACAATTCCCACTTCTATTCCATATATAATTCTCATCTCCCCACCAATAAATACACACACTTATACACAAACTTCTCCACCACTTCAGAAATTCTCAAACACAAATTTCTCTCAAACACTTAGTTTTTATTCTCTCTTATTTAATCCCAATGGCACCCAAGAGACAAAAAATGCAAGTAGGCAGCAGCACCACCGATTCTTCATCTGTGGGTGGTATGAGGCCAAGGTTTTCTACTCCTGGGGCTGAAGAAGAGTACACGAGGCTTCTCTCGAAGCCTATTGCCAAGGAGTGAGGTTTTCTGCCATCAGGGAAGGATGGTAAGATGTTGAGATGATTCTTGAGATGGGTTGGGTTCCTTTTTGTGAGGCTCCCGCTACTGTGCCCATGAGTGTTGTGCGGGAATTCTATGCTAACGCTAAGGCGGAGAAGAATGGCTTCACGGTGGTTAGGGGATGATTATAGAGTACAATGCTGATGCGATAAGGAGGGTGATTGAGCAGCCCGCAAGGAAGCCTGACCAAGACACTTGGAATGATAAGACTCCCGAGGACTTCAACTGGGATCTGATCGTTACGACTCTGTGTGTGCCTGAGACTCACTGGAAGTTCAAGAGGGGCACAACTGATTACTCCACGTTCCCTGCATCGTGCATGAACAGGTTTGCAGGGGCTTGGAACTCGTTTATTTGTGCTAACATCATGCCATCTTTTTATGTGCATGAGATTACTGTGGAGCGTGCTCGACTGCTATGGGGTATTCTTCAGGGCGATTACATTGATTTGGGGATGGTTATTTATTAGGGGATTTTGAGGTTCTTGAGAGGAGGTACTACGGGTTCTATACCCTATGCATCCATTGTGACGAAGTTGTGCGTGGAAGTTGGTATTTGTTGGCCCGCACATGAGCAGCTACAGCTTCTCAATGCTCCTATTGACAGTTATACATTGTTGAGTATGCAGGAGTGGTATGGAGGGAAGCCCGATCCTAAGGGGCTTGGTTATTTATATGATCATCTGCCAGGTGGTGTACCAGCAGATCAGACTTTTGCGGGAGGATCTTAGCAGGCCCGTCGAGCAGCTTGGAGAGCTCAGTTAGGAGAGGAGACTGGTTCGTCGCAATAGTAGCAGGAGGCAGCAGGAGCAGAGGTTGGAGCTGGTTTGAGTTTGACGCAGTATAGGCGTCTAGCTAGGAGGATGGATGCGATGCACGACATCCACAGTCGGTTTGCACATGATCTCACCCAGGCACTTGGGACTGCATTTAGAGCCACCGGTGTTGACATCCAGTGGCCAGTATTTGGTGAGGACTCCGTGTATCCGCCTCCAGACACGCCTGACACTCCACCTGTTGAGGGTGATGCTTCTGATTCGGAGTAGGTATGCCTGATTCCTTACTATTATCTTCACTGAGGACAGTGAATATTTTAAGTTTGGGGTAGTAGTTGAAGGAATATATTTTGTGTGAGTCGCATATAGTTGCATATTCATGATAGTTTAGAACATGTAGTTTGCATATTTTTGCCATATAGTTTTTTTATTATTTTATTTTATTTTATAATTTTTTATGATAATTTGTTCATGTAGTTTCATGCATGTGCATAATAACATGATCCCTTAGATGATTTTTCCGATTAATTTATGATATTGATGCTAGTATAGTGATGTCGTATTTAGTGATGTTAAGTCTTATCGAATTAATTTGCATGCTAGAGACAATTGTATTTCACTAAGTCTTATAGGTTGCTAGAGTGCTAGATCATGGTCAAAGTTTGCGTGTTTGTCGAGGTTTAATCGATTATTTATATTTAGAATTTAGGATATTCTCTTAATAATAAATTAGCATGGATATTTAAAAATTGAAGGAAATTGGATTTCATTGCTGGTTGTTGTGGCTAGGTGTCAAATGGCTAGTAGTCAGCTCATATTTATATGAGTAGTCTAGGGTTGAGCGAGATGGAGCGAAACACACTCGTTTAGAAAAGAGAAAAAAAAAGAAAAAAAGGAAAAAAAGAGTGTTGTGTATAATTGACCACGAGTGGGCTCTATAGTACTCAAGTTATTAAGTTCTTAGGGGACTTTGTGCCTAGTGACCTAAGGCTTTTAGAGTCTGGGATCCGCTAACCTATACTATTGTATAAGTCTTTTGGGGACCTCACTCATTGCACGATCAAAAAAGCATAGTTGTTTTGTTATGAATAAAAGCATGAATCTATGTAAAACTCTGATATAAGAATTGAAGTGTTATAAGTTATTTTGAGTCTAACTTTTATTCTATTAATAAACTTGCGATTGTTTTGATAAGTAGTGAGTCATGATTGTTGATCTAGTTGCGATAGTATATCTGTAAGCAGTTGCACACATGCACGTCTTTGGTTTGCAGATTGATTTGTGAGGTTTGATTGATCTTTATGCGAATAACTGCATTTGTTGGGATGTTGCTTGTTGATTGGTTTAGTTATTATATGGGGATCGTTGCATTCATTTAGTTGCATTCATGCATTTTTATTTCTTGTTCTTTGAGTCTGTTTATTCTTGAGGACAAGCATCGATTCAAGTTTGGGGGTATGTTGAGTGGCATTTATGACACTTTATTACGCTCCGTAAAGTTTTGAATTGGTGTATTTGCACTCAAGTTATTGGTGTTTTAATGTGTTTTCTAGCATTTTTGTATTTTCTGACATTCTCCAGGTAATCAGGTAAATTAGCATTATTTTGGTGCTAATTTGGTGTCAGGAAGGTGTTGGAATAAAAGCTCTTGGAAAACCAGCTCAACCGGAAAGGAAAAAGAAGAAGTCAAAGTTTTAAGCAGTGAGCCAGCGCGCCCGCGCTGTCAAAGCGCGCGGTCGCGCCCAAACATCAGAAACCTAGCGCGCCCGCCCTGATCAAGCGCGCGGCCACGCTGTGTCGGGATAGCAGAATCCTGTTTCTACTTGCCTTTTGAGAGAAAGACTTCTACTTTGCATGGGGCTGCTATATAAACAATTTAAAGCTCGTTTTTCAATATCATATCAAGGAGAGACATATCAGAGCTAAGGAGAAGACGACAAGAGACCTATAGCACAATTAAACAAAGGCGAAGACGATCTAGTTTATTCTTGTGAATCTTTATTTTGAGTTGTAATCTTGGATGCTCGTTTCTTATTTTGTTGAACCTATACTCTTGTGTTAACTTTGTTTTATTATTCGTTATAAAGACTAGGTTTTATTGGAACAACTATTTTAAGAATACTAACCTTAACAATTTATATGTGGGTTTTTTGCTTTGAGTGTTAGAAAGTGCTAGCAGCCTACCACTGATCAATTTCAGCGTGTATATTTTTCGCAGGTATATTTAACAAGTTTCAGTGTGAAGATAGAGTAAAAAAACTTACATTGCGTGCAATGTATAAATGGTGTTGATGAATCTTTTTACTGCAACAGGTCAAATATTTTTTCCATTTTTTCTATTTGAACGTTCACCGTGTTATCTTATCCGAATTTACCATTAGGATAACTTTCGTTTTAACAGAGTTTTATGTATTCTTGGGGAACTAAGAACAATGTTTTTGTTGTTTAATTTCTACATGATTCTGGTACTAACTTTACTATATTTCTCATAATGAAGAAAGTTGATTGGAGCCAGATTCTTTAACAAAGGTTCCGCTTCGGTAGTAGGACATCTTAGTTTCATATTTCATTCACCACGTGATGATGATGGTCATGGAACACATACCTTATCAACTATTACTAGTAATTTTGTACGTGGAGATCATATTATTAGGTATGCAATGGAACAACAAAAGGCGACTCTCCCAAAGCATGGGTGGTGGCTTACAAGGTCAGTTGGCTTTGTAAGGGTGAAGAACAGTGCTTTGATGCAGTTATATTGGCTACATTTGATGCGGCTATCTATGATGGTGTGGATGTGGTCTGCATCAATTGGACGTGATAGCTTTGGTCCATTTTTCCAAGACGGGACTGCCACCGGCTCTTTTCATGCTGTTAAGCATGGAGTTCCAGTTGTTCAGTCTGCTGAAAATTCAGGATTTCAACCATGTAGAATTTCGTATGTGCAAGTTAATTTCGAGCCTACAACTCTTCCAATTATTATGTATGAAGAACATTTTATTTAGTATTTGATTTTTTTTCCTAATATTAGGTGAATTACCCCAACTAATCAAATCTGTTACTCGAGTGACAACATGTAAATAGCAGGTACTCGAGAAGCCTTTTTCTATGAAATACCATTCATATCTACAAGCAACTGGTACATTAACTTTTATAGTGCAGTACATAGCTACGCATCATCATTATTATTTGATTAATATGATGGTAGGATTAACTGTGTACTCCATTGTTCCTTCTGGGTGGTGCTTTTGTATCTGGTGGCTCCTGTCTGGTTGTCTTGAAATTAATGTTTGCTTTGACTTGGACGTTTACACCCATACTCTTTGCTCTTGAAGTTTCATATAAATAATTTTGCTCTATTTGTAAGTCTTATTATGTTCTTTTTGTTTCACGGATCATCTTTACTATAGTTCCATTTACCCTACACTTATAAAATTTATTCAGATCTATATTTATTGGCATTGTTAACCCTGAAATGGTGTTTGTTATCACAAGAAATCTTTACTTTAAGATGTCCCGTTAGAGAAGTTTTGAGTTTATACATTTATGAACAATCAGGTTTCTACACTGTCATATTGGTTTATTGACCTCCTGGTAATATGCATATGATGAGTTCTAGCTATGTACATTCTCGTAAAAAATAATTATATCAATATATTAGCATAAGCCTATCATTTCATAAGTCTCAAATGTACAAAGTTGTAGTTGTGTACCCAGCTGCAAGTTTGTTTTTTTTAAAATAATTGTAAATTTGAAGTCTAGCATATTTTCTATTATGTTTACCAAGTATTATATATCGACATAGAAGTAAAGACTTTTAGTTATAAAATAAATTCATGACCGAAGTTTGACTTGTAGAACCGAAAGGAGTCCTTACTTATCGACAAATATTTATACACGGACAAACACAACCCTCCATAAGTCTAATTTAAAACACTTGCAAGTTGCAACAAATACATGCTCAAACCAAAACTAACTGTGGATGTACAGTGTTTTCTCGGTACCTTAGATTTTAGTATCAAGTATAAGTTGCATAATGTACTGCCTTTTACTCTCAAGTCTCAATCAAGCTTCCCTCATTTTTTTCATACACTTAAACATTATTAATCTTCTCTCCGTGAGCAGCGTAATATGCCTAGAGTATGTATATCGACAATATTATCTCATGATAAATCATACCTTCTAGAAGCTAAAATTTTGAGCATTGTATTTATTGACCCTTCATCTATCAGTACTATACATGTGTGTATCAGAAAATAGAAGATTAGAGAAAATTTAGGTATGGCAGAATCAAGGTCTACACATCTAATAATGGGTTCAAGATCTAACAGCTGATAGAGGAAATGACATAGGATGTTTTGGTAGACTTTCGTGCTTCCATTGCGAAACAAGATAACCTTCAAGGCGTAGAGTTGACCATGAATGACATAGCAAATTATCTCCTATTTCCAGCTAGTGACGAAGTAAGGTAGATAAGCAGGGTGAATATTATTATTGATGGAGGTTTTATATATATAAATCACACACTTGGTGTCTTCCTGTGAGATATTGTGTTGAAAAAATTTCACAAGTGGCATGGCTCTGTTGTTTTACCTGGATATATACCATGCAAGATTTCATCTCTATTTTGCACTCAATCATTAATATGTTATTAATTTCAGATATAAAAGTTATAAAATGAATTTCTTAGTGGTTGAAGACATTGCTCCTAAAGTGACATAGATGAGAGTTATCAAATTGACATCCAATTTTTTTAAAGTAGTCTGATTTTACTTTTCTCATGTAAAATGGCACTTTAATTTGGAGAAATGGTTGGTTGAAGATGTTTTCACAAATGCTAGCACAAGCAGTTAATAGAAGATCTTATAACATATGTTCCAAGATAATGAGTTAATTAGCAAAAGCAAGATGCGTTGATTTTGATAAAGTATGAAGAGGAAAGAGAAAAGTAAGGTTTTATTATAATAAGACTTGTTCTTGATTTCATTATTTTCTAATTTTTTGTATGTTGAAATTAGATGTTACTAATAATTATATAGCTTTAGACTAATATTTTAGTGTAAGAATTAATTATTAAATGGTGCACCATACTACATCATTTCTCAATTATCTTAACAAAATTTATTAAAATTTTAGGTATGTCACATGCTAAGTTATTACTCTAATAATTTTGATCTAAAATTTCACAATAAAATATATTTTACAATTTTGTAACTTTTAATTCATTTTGGTATGTTTGGAAATATAAGCCTCTTTTATTTTATTTGATCATTTATAGATTATTCAAATGTGCTAACAAACTTCACCAAAATTAAAAAAATACTAATAAGTACAAAGACTAAACAAAAAATACATATTTTTCTTTTGTATGACTCTTTTTTGTTAAACCATAATATATTAATGAAACATGTTAACCTGATATTACAACGATATAAATACAACTTGAACACAAATGCTTCAAAATAGCAAACTTTTCTGCACGGGTACTTAGAACTGAGACAAAAGCTTGCAGGACACAAAATAAAGGCAATACAATAACAAATAATGGACATTTTCTAATTTAACTCAGAGGAGAGAAATCAACAATAAATCTGTTAACATATATAATTATATTATATTATTGGATAGTTTCATTATTATAATAGTTTTTTTGTTAGGATATTTTCCTTTATTATGTATGATTGTTGCCTATATAAGCCCCCCTCTTCTTGTAATCAAAAACAAGTCTTATTATAATAAAACCTTACTTTTCTCTCTCATCTTCATACTTTATCATGGTATCAAGAGTTATGGTTCGATTTGGGATAGGTTGATGATGAGTTATATCGGGTTGGGTTTCACATGTTGGGTTTAAAACATGTGTTTAAATTATTGTTTCTTCTCATCTTCTTCTTATTCAAATCGTTTATTTTCTTTTTTTTCTTGGATGATTTTGAGTTTTAATCATGATTATTTTTTTTCTTCTTCGATTTGGTAGGATTTCTCGTGGGTCACACAATTTTTCTGCTGATTTGGTTGGAACTCTCGTATAATTTTTCTGTTGGTTTTGGTTGGGACTTTAATACACACTCTCGGTCTCGCTTCGATGATATTGTTTTTTTTCTCTTCTTTTCCCTCTCATCTTCCTTTTCTTTTTCCGTGTTGATGATGGGAGTAGCCCTAGCCATATCTGTATACTTCTCTGCTTTTTTTATTTTATTTTATTTGGTGCTCTAGGCATATTGGCCTTTCGCGGAAATTGATTTAGTTTATTTGGTGCTCTAGGCACATTGGCACTTTTAGGGCTTGATTTAGTTTATTTGGTGCTCTAGTCACATTGGTTTAATTTATCTGGTGCTCTAGGCACACTGGCCTTCGCGGGATTTGATTAGATTTGGATACAATTTGAATTGGGATATAGTTTTATTTGGTTAAGGATTGAATACAGTTCGTTGACTTGAATTCAGTTATTTGGAGTTTGTATTGGGTTGAATATGGAGCTTGGTTGCAGATTTGTTACTTTTGTTATTTGATTGCTTTATTTTCTCTTGGGTTGCTGCTTCTTTGGATGATTTCTCTTTTGTTGTTGTGTTCTCCTTTGTTGTTGCGTCTTTGGATTCGTTTGGAAGTTTTTGGTTTATTTGGATTCGTAACTCTGGTGTTGCAATTTTGGGTTTGTTTGGTTACGTGACTCCGTCTCTTGGTTGGCAAACTCCCAATTCAATATTGTGAGTTTGTAGCGAAGGAAAGGGGGCAGGGCCCTGTAGTTTCATTATTATAATACTTTCCTTTTTAGGATATTTTCCTTTATTATGTATTATTATTGGCTATATAAGCCCCCCTCTTCTTGTAAAATACTTGTGAATCACAAAATTTAAAAGAGATTCAATTTTATTAAAAATATAAATAGAAAAATTACTATTGTAAGAATAACTTTTTTATCTGTAATTAAATAATAAGCTATGTTTACGAAGAAACAGTCTATTTTTTCAATATGTAAATTTCAATATATTTATCTTCTTTTAGGTAGAATTTGCATTTTTCGTGACTCTAATAAAACAATTTACTTATTTATTTGTGGTACACACATGAGCTATAAATCAACTTCAAATTTGTATGATAGTCGGAATAATTTAAATAAAAAAAATCAGAAATTTTGATAATTTTCATTATACAAAAAAGTGAGGTACATTGGGTAATCTTCAAAATGCGTAGTAATCTTCGACTTTAATCCATATCAATTGTAATTATGTAATTTTTGTAATTAAGATTACGAAATAAAAGATGATGCACATATTAATATATACATATTTTACGCAAACATATTCATATATTATTTGTAAAAAATTTAATTGCCCGTTTTCAAAGTACATTGCATTGTAATCCTAATTAAAGCAGTCATCCTCCCATTAATAAAATTAATATTTTTGAATAAAATATGAGATGGTAATATAGTGTGATATAATTACATTGAGTCAAATTGAGAAGAATACAAAATACTAAAATCATGAAAACTCGTCTTTTAGTATTATTTTTGAAACTTATTTTATTTAACAAAACGAACACATGCTAATATATACAATAATTTTGTCTAATTGAAAATTCCTGAAGCACAAGTAATATTTAGTTTTATTAAAAAAATTAAAATTTTCAATAATTTTTAACATTTTAAAAGAATTAATCAATTAAATGTAACTACTTTATAGTGATTCTCATACATAATTTTCTAGAAATAATGTCATCTACTTTCAACTTATATGCCCTTTGAATAGGTTGGTATGATATATTAATATAGAAATATTTGTTAATATAAAAAAGTATAACCTGAAGCCTAAAATTAATAATAACATTTTTAAAATTTATTTTATATATGACAAGAAATTTCAGTGTGGTTATATTACTAGTTAAGTTTTTAAAACGTCTTAGAATTTTCAGGTTTCAATATGTTTTGCTATTAGATCCAGTTCAAATAATTGGGCTGGACTGCAGTGGGCCCAACCTAATTCTATGGTCTTGCTCCCCAACAAGCCTGTTTTATGAACTAATAAACCAATATAGGACCCGTTTGGCATTTTTTTAAAAATATAATTTATAATTTAAAGTTGAAAAATATCATATAAGTGATATTAATATCGTAATTTATAAGTTATTTAGGCATTTGGATAATTATATATATATAAGTTACTCATATATTAATATATGTTGATAGTGTGTTTGGTACATTTAATTTATAAGCAAAAAATAATTATTTTGAAAAATTAAAATTTTAACGATAACTTTAATTCATACAAATAAAATTAAAAGACAAATTTAAAATATTTTTTTAAGATTATTTATACTTGTGCAGATATTTTAAAATTCACGGATCACGTATTTAATCTTCTTTAAAAAGGAATTATAATTTACAAAAGAATTTTTAAAATGATAACCATAGGAAATTGAGTATTGAGTGGATATTTTGGGTTAATTGAAATATCGGTGGATATTTTGGGTGATATTTAATAATTTAAATAAATAAACAAAAAGATAGTGATGTCTTAAAAAAAAACATAATAATATTAATTTGTTAATATAATAAGATAAAATTAAAAAATATAATTACATATGCATGTATTGAAATTTGAAACGAAAAGAACGAAATAAGGAATGAAATTGAGAAAGTACCGGTACCTCCACTTTCAAATTTGATCATATAAGTTATTAAAAATGATGATTTGTTCTTTTACCAAAAGACCGTTTATAATCATTTAAGTTCCCCAAACAGGCACATATATTTATTGTTGGGTTTACTCAAATGTTTTTTGTAAATAAAAATTATTAAACAACTTTTGAAATTTGGGAAAAAATATATTATATTACAGATGAAATTTATATAGAACAAAATAAATTAATAAATCATCAATTTATTTACTTTAGGAATTTGTAGATTTATTGGGCCGACTCGAATCATTTGAAAACTTAATGATAGTTCCTTGCCCTCTTGACCAGGTTAATTTGTTACCTTTGTTGACCATTGATTATTTAATGAATATAGATATTAATTTCAACTACCAAAAAGGTTTTTGTAGATAGTTTTAATATTTAGGACAAAATCAAGCACTATGTGTATGTGTTTTAAAATAACATTTGTGGATAAATATATGTACCCTTGTTAATAAAGATATTAATATTATAAGCACAAAAAGTTACAAAAATTAATTTTTAAATAACGTGACATGATTCATGTGACTGTATACAATATTTTAATTTATGTTAATGCATCGAAATTCATTTTAATTTAATACATAGAAGCCTGATTGATAGGGATAAATAAATCTTGATTGTGTAATTAAATATTACATTGATTATCCAAGGTGAGGGCTGCTAGGCCCAATAAGAAGATGTATGATATACAGACCAGAAAGGTTAACATGTAGATCAGGCCTGATGGAACAAAGAAGTCCCAAAACCCTGATTATTTATTAATTTCGTAATTAATTAATAAAGGAGAAAAACAACTATTAAGATAAGTCCTAATGGGGATATAAATCATTGTAGATTGGCCTCCAAGGAACCTCGTAGGATAAGGAATCAGCTTCCTACTTCCTAGGACTCCTAAGTCCATCCTAATTCAGAGAATTGACCACAAAGTCTTCTATACCAAGTTCAATTCAAGGACTCCCACATCTATATAAGGGGCCTCACCCCACAGATCAAAACTACGTTTTTTGACTTGATCATTGGCAATCAGCAAGGTACGTAAGCACCTTGTTAAGGCAGATTGAGTCACGAAACACAAGAGCAGTCAAATCGAGCCTCGAAACTCACGTTCCTTAGTAATAAGTACAGCAATTATATATATTAGTTTTTAATCCATAACATTTGGCGCCGTCTGTGGGAAGGCACAACAACAACCATGGCGAGAACACGGAGAACAATTAGAGCTCTGGAGGAAGGAACACCGTCGGGGACACCTCAGGTGATTTCATCAACCGTGGAGATACCTCTTCATTCAACTTATTCACCTACCCAAGGGGAAGCCCAGACATGGGCAACTCAACCTCAGCCACAAGGGACGATTCCCCCGGCTATTCAAGGTACGAACCCCCAAGTTCAACAACTACATGCACCTGTGAACTCTCGGCCCATTGGGTACGAGTTTTCAACAATTGTGACCACTAACCCCCCTTATGGGATGCCCCTTTACCCTGAGGTTGGAGGAAGTGGGCATGCTGGACGGAGTGAAACACGGGGCGATCACCCCCTACATACGAGTTTTGGCTCCTATCCCTGAGGATCGGGAATTTTCTGGTCCTTACACTGAGAGGGACTCCGAATCTTCGGATGATGAAGTAGCCCCAAGAAGGAGGCGTGCTGGCAAAGAGCCGATGGCTGATGGAAGCCAACGTCCTCAAAGCACCCAAGGGACGAATCCCCAAGAAGTGCAGGAAAGGATCAGGGCTCATAAGGCTGAGATTCAAAGGCTGAGGCGCAACTTGGAGGCGCACTAAACCACCAAACCCCAAGCACCTCATAGGGGGGGAAATCCTCCTCCTGTCATAGACCTGGATGGTCCAGTGCAGAGAAGGGTTGTTGTCCCAAGGGCTGATCCAAGCAATCTTCTTCCCCTTGGAGATCCTGATGATCCTACTTCACCCTTCACTGAAGGGATAATGAATACCCATATCTCAAGAAAGTTCAAGATGCCAACTATCAAAGCTTATGTTGGCACGGGAGATCCCGCTAATCATGTTAGAACATTCTCTAATGCACTGTTGTTGCAGCCCGTGAATGATGTTATTAAGTGTCGGGCCTTTCCTCAAACCCTGTCGGGCATGGCTCAAAGGTGGTATAGTCGTTTGCCCCCAAATTCTATTGGGTCGTTCAGAGAATTAAGTCAGGATTTAATTAAGCAATTCATCAGCGGGAGAGTTCATGAGAAAAGTTCAGCATCTCTTATGAGCATTGTGCAGGGAACAAAGGAATCCTTGAGAGACTATCTGAATCATTTCACAAAGGAAGCTTTAAAAGTCCCATACCTTGATGATAAGGTAGCCATGATAGCACTGCAACAAGGAACTAGGGATGAGTTTTTTAAGATGTCCTTGGCCAAACGCCCCCCTGAAAGCATGTTGCAGCTCCAGGATAGGGCAGGGAAGTATATCAAAGTCGAAGAAAGCATGAGGAAGACCGTAGTGAGTAATGAGCCCGCTGTAGGCAAGAAGCGGAAAACTGATCTGGAGTATATCGTTAAGGACAAGTATCCTAGAACCAAGCAAAACCCTGATTCAACCCCCAAGAAGGGAGGACCTGGACAAAAGTTCACCGAGTACGCTAAGCTGAATGCTCCTAGAAGCCAGATCTTGATGGAAATCGAGAAAGATCGAGATATTCGTTGGCCTAAGCCCCTGAAGGCTGATCCTGCCAAGCTAGACAAGAGCAAGTATTGCAGATTTCACAAAGATGTTGGTCATGACACCGATGAGTGTAGGCAGCTAAAAGATGAAATTGAGTTCCTCATTCGAAAATGAAGATTAAACAAATACACTGGAGAAGGAGGGGATAGGAATAACAATGGAAGGAAGAACTTTGAAGATCGTAGAAGGGACCAAGACGATCAGGGGCGGAATCCCCAGCCTAGAGGACCGGTTATAAACAAAATTTACGGAGGGTCACGACCTCGAGGGCCTGTGATAAACACAATCTTTGGAGGACCAACTGCTGCTGGATTGTCCAAAAACTCCAGAAAAGCATATACTAGAGAGGTTATGCATATTGTTGGAGAAGCCCCAAAGAGGGCCAGGACAGAAGTAACATTAGCTTTTGATGATTCTGACCTAGAGGGTGTGAAATTTCCTCATGACGACCCGCTGGTCATAACACCGATAATAGGAAATAGCCCGGTCAAGAGGGTCCTTGTGGATAATGGTGCTTCAGTGGATATCTTACTCCACGACGTCTTTCTAAGGATGGGGTATAACGACTCCCAATTGACCCCAACCGACATGCCAATATATGGATTTGCGGGAGTGGAATGTCCTGTGGAAGGGATAATCAAGTTGCCGACCACCATAGGTCAGGAACCAAGGCAAGCAACGCAGATGTTGGACTTTGTGGTGGTAAAGGCTAGTTCAACTTATAATGCTATCATGGGAAGAACAGGGATACATGCCTTCAAGGCAGTCACTTCTTCCTACCATTCAGTTATGAAGTTTCCCACCCGGAACGGGATTGGAGAAGAGAGAGGAGATCAAAAAATGGCTAGAAGCTGTTATGTAGCCTCTTTGAGGGCAGATGGAGTTGGGGGGCAGGTTCTTCCTATTGAAGATATGGATGTCCGAGAAAATGATGAGAAGAGAGGAAAGCCAGCAGAAGACTTGGTTTCGATTCCTTTAGACCCCGAGAGTCCTGAGAGGATGACTTTCATTGGTGCCACATTAGAGGAGCCCCTTAGAGGGAAGTTGGTGAGATTTTTGCAAGAAAATAGTGATGTGTTTACGTGGTCAGCAGCTGATATGCCAGGCATAGACCCGGAGCTGATTACTCACAAGTTAAACGTGGACCCAAGCCGGAAGACAGTGAAACAAAAGAAAAGAAACTTTGCCCCGGAAAGACAAGAGGCTATAAGACAAGAAGTAGAAAAGCTCTTAGAGGCTGGGTTCATTGAGGAGATTCAATTTCCGGAATGGTTAGCAAACCCTGTAATGGTGAAGAAGGCCAATGGAAAATAGAGGATGTGTATAGACTTCACTGATCTGAATGATGCATGCCCTTAAGATGCACAAGGATGACATTCCAAAGGTATCATTCATCACTGACTTTGGTATTTATTGTTATCTTGTTATGGCATTTGGTCTTAAGAATGCAGGAGCCACCTATCAAAGGTTGGTAAATAAAATTTTTAAGGATCTTATTGGTAAGACTATGGAAGTCTATGTTGATGACATGTTAGTTAAGAGTCTAGTAAAGACTGATCATATAACCCATTTAAGGAAAGCTTTTGAGATCCTGAGGTACCACAAGATGATGTTGATTCCTACAAAGTGTGCTTTCGGAGTAGGATCTGGAAAATTTTTGGGATTGATGGTCTCCAAGAGAGGGATAGAGGCTAACCCCGATAAAATAAAGGAAATCCTGGACATGGAACCACCAAAAACTGTCAAGAATGTTCAGAAGCTCACAGGAAGGGTTGCTGCGCTGGGACGATTCATCTCCAAGTCAGGAGACAAGTGCTTATCATTCTTCAAGTCACTGAAGAATATTAAGGACTTTGTATGGAATGAGGAAAACTAGAAGGCATTCGAAGAGTTAAAGAAGTATATGGCCCAGGCCCCGTTGTTGGCCAAGCCAGCTTTGAATGAAGTTTTATTCTTGTACTTGGCCGTTTCAGAAAGTGCTTTGAGCGCTGTGTTGGTTAAGGAGGAATTGAAAATCCAGAAACTCGTATACTATGTCAGCAAAATTCTGCATGGTGCTGAGTTGAATTATTCAACTATTGAGAAATTTGCTCTAGCCTTGGTGATGGCTTCAAGAAAGTTACGTCCCTATTTTCAGGCTCATCAAATTGAGGTGCTAACAAATCAGCCCCTGAGAAATATCATTCACAGTCCCAAGGCTAGTGGGAGGTTGATCAAGTGGGCAATTGAGCTGGGAGAATTCGACATTAAGTACAAGCCACGGACAGCACTAAAAGCCCAGGCATTAGCCGACTTCGTGGTGGAATGTACCATAGCCAACCAAGAAGTCGGGGGGAAGGAAGATACCATACCTCAAGACAAGGAAGTCGATAATGGGGACAAAGAGAAGGATGATAAGGAGAGAGAATATTGGGTTCTCTATTTTGATGGAGCATAAAAAACAAACTCCAGTGGAGCAGGATTGATTTTACAAAGCCCTGATGGGTTCTTGATTGAGTATGCCATGAAATTAGACTTCCCAACCACAAACAACGAGGCAGAATATGAAGCCCTGATAGCTGGCCTTGGCCTAGCTAGGACACTTAGAGTCAAAAACTTAAAGGTCTGTGGAGACTCGAAGCTGATCATATCCCAGGTAAAGGGAGAATTTGAGGCAAGGGATGATACGATGGCTAAGTATGTCCGCCTAGTAAGGGCTGTGATGACCCAATTCAATGAATGCCATGTTGAGCACATTCCAAGGGAGGAAAATGCTAAGGCAGATGCATTATCAAAGTTTGCTTCATCCGAGGTAGAAGAAAGTTCAGGAAGTGTGTACTTCCGTGTTTTGAAGACACGAAGCATAGATGTTAAGCTTGTAGCTCCTATAGGCCTGGGGACGTCATGGATAGATCACATTAAGGCCCACATTCAAACCGGTTGGTTGCCAAACGATGCAACTGAAGCACGGAAGTTAGCTGGGATTCTGTACAAAAGATCTTTCGTGGTTCCTTACTTAAGGTGTCTCAGGCCCGATGAGGCACGCTTGGCTCTTGAAGAAGTGCATGAAGGTATTTGTGGGCAACACTTGGGGGGCAGGGCCTTGGCTCATAAGATAACCCGTTTAGGCTTCTATTGGGCAGAAATGATGGCTGATGCCAAAGAATATGTGAAGAAGTGTGATCGCTGTCAGAAGCATGCACCTGTTGTTAGACAACCCCCCGAGATGCTGACCTCTATCAACTCGCCCATTCCCTTTGCTATATGGGGAATGGATATTTTGGGGCATTTCCCCATAGGCACGACACAAAGGAAGTTTCTGATTGTAGCCATTGATTATTTCACCAAGTGGATTGAAGCCAAACCCTTGGCCAAGATTACAACTAAGCAGGTTGCACAATTCCTGTGGGAAAATATTATGTGCCGGTATGGAATTCCCCGTATCCTAGTCACCAACAACGGAACACAATTCAACAACGAGGAATTCAAGAAGTACTGTGAAGAAAATGAAATTGAGTTACGGTTCACCTCTGTGGCTCACCCGCAAGCCAATGGGCAAGCAGAGGTAGCAAATCGAATAATCCTGGATGGACTAAAGAAGAGGATCGAGAAATTAAGAAATAATTAGGTGGATGAGATACTTCCAATATTATGGGCCTATAGGACTACCTGTAGAGTCACGACTGGAGCAACTCCCTTCATGTTGGCATATGGGGCAGAAGCAGTTGTTCCCGTGGAGATATCACATTCCTCTCCCAGGATTCAAGCTTTCAATGCTGAGGAAAATGAGGAAGGACAAAGGTTGGCTCTGGACTTAATTGATGAAGTGCGAGATGAGGCACATGCAAAGATAGTAGAATATCAGAAAAAGGCTTCATTCTACTACAACCTAAGGGTTAAAGAAAGGTTTTTCAAACAAGGTGACTTAGTCTTGAGGAAGATAGAAGCTTCTGGTGTAGGACAGAAAGGAAAGCTTGCCCTGAATTGTGAAGGGTCATACAAAGTTAAGAGTGTTCAAGGTAGAGGAACCTACAAGCTGAAGACTATGGATGGTTTTGAAGTCCCAATAACTTGGCATGCACAAAACCTGAAGGTTTACTATGTGTAGGGCAACTGAATACGATTCTCACTTGTCAAGATGACGAGTAGGTTGAAAAGCACCTTGAAGCTTTGCTTGCTCAGGATTTATATGTTCTAGTTTTATTTTGAAGTTTATTAAGACTTGTGTAAGGGACGAATCCCAAACAATTTAAGAAAATTCATAAAGTTTTCGAAATATGTTTAAATGTCTATGGTCAGGCAAGTAAAACCAAATGCATGAAATGCAAGCATAAAATCTGATAAATAAAGTAGATCAAATAAATATTACAAGAGTTTGATAAATAAAGTCTCGAAAGTAAGATGAAGAAAACAAGCCACGCAGGGCTGGAAAAGCTCTAAGGAGATGAGGTGCCCTCGGCATCCATATCATCATCCCCTCCGCTCTCGCTAGATGTCTCTGTCATCTCGGAGGAGGAGGAAGAACTGTCGTCCTCAGCAGGCCTGAAAGAAGATTCGGGAGGAGGAAGGAGCGGGTCCTGAGGAACGTGATCCGAGACAACTACTCGGGTATGAAACCTCTGTAGCAAAGCCTCGTCATCAGGGCAGACATAGTCCGCCCGGTTAATATCAGGACAAGCCTCATTCACGGTCCCAAGGGCCGTGTCCCAACCAGTCCTAAAAAACCCGGGGAAGACTGAGTCATCCCTAATCCTCATGGACTGGGCAAACTCTTCCGAGTCCAGATAGTTGTCTATAGCTTTATCCTTCTCAGCCCGAAGTACCACCAACTCGGCGTTAGATTCTCCGAGTTCTTCCTCCTTGCGCTTGAACTTCTTCTCTAGATCAGCATATTTCTTCTGCTGCTTTCTGAGGGCATTGTCAGCCTTGTCAGAAGCCCGCTTCCATAACTCGGCTTGCCTCACAGCGCCTTGAAAATAAGCGTTGGACTGAAAAGAAATAATAAATAAAATGTAAGACAAGTGAATGCTAAAAGTAAGAAAGATAAGTCCAAAAAAAGGGAGAGGGAGGCATACCGAAGCCAGAGATTGAGCTCTCATGAGCTTTATCCTCTCTAGGTCAGGGGTGGCAACCACGTCAGTGAAATCTTTGGGAGTCACGCCATGATAGGACCAATCCCAGGCATGTTTGGTAGATCCCACCACGGAGTCCCCTCGACGGAATCCCCAGAGAGGTTGGAAGGCACCGGTAGCAGCAGCAGCGGGAGCAGCAGCAGTAATAGGAGCACTGTGGCCCTCAGCTCCCTCAGTTGAAGCCTCCCCTATGGGCTCCTTGTGTTTCCTCAAAAAGATAGGCTCCGTGGCCTTTCCTCGAGTGTTCAGGCCTACAAGGCGAGCTTTTTTCATCCTAGCAGTCTCTTCAACGGGAGGTACATTGTCCTCGTTGATCTCTTTAGGAGCTGCAAAACAAGACAAAAAGACAAAATAAGTGGAGTTAATAATGCATGAAATGAAATAAAATTGAGAAGGGAAGAAAAATACCCTGCTGAGAAACAGAGGATAATCCCACATGAATGAGGGGGAACTCCTCTAAGAGAGTTCAGCTGGTAGTAGTGCCGTCATCCCGAGTAAGCTCATTATAAATAGTAGTTTCCTCGGAAGTTAAGTGAATGGATTTGAGGCTACCATCACTAACCTTCCCGAAGGAAGATCTGAAGAGTGTGCCCCAATCGCCATTCTCCCAACGTAACCCGACGAAACTATTCCTCCAATTTTGGTTGTTATCGGGAATGGAGGCGCGGTTAAAGATGTGCTTACATTTGGGCATTTGCTTAACATAGACCCAACCACAAATACTGGAAGAGCTATTATAGCACTGAAAGACCTTCCTAAAAATAGCTACAGAAAGGGGAAAACCTTTCCTAAGGCAGCAGACCATAAAACATAAAATATTCCTCCAAGCGTTTGGAGGAAGCTGATATGGGTTGATTTGTAAATCAGCTAGAAGATGAGGAATGAAGGGATGGAAAGGAAACCTAAGCCCAGCATTAAGGGAATCTGTATAAATAAAGAGAGTGTCCGATTTCCAGTGGCAAGTACGTGTTGGATTTTAAATCGCAGCGGGGCATGGCAAAATACTTTTACACATATAAAATCCAAATAAAAGCATATAAATCGTGATAAAAATATAGGGGATCGAATCTAACCTTTAAAATAATTCGGAGACAACGATCAAAGATCCTTAGCAGTTGCTCCTCAAGTGTGAAGCACTCCACCGGTATCCACCAAGAAAACGATGTTAAGGAGGAGGAAGGAGGTGGAGAGAATTGGGTTTTCCAAACTTTTTGGGTTTTTAGGGTTCCATACAAATAGGGTCTATAATAGTGTATTTATAGGCAAAATTTTCAGCTGAAATTTTCCCATAAATATTATTATTATTATCCCATTTATTATTCTCATTAATAATTAAAATACCTTTTAATTATTAATCCTTTTTCTAAACATTTTAGAAATAATTCTCTCTCTTGATTTAATTTCTAAAAATTAAATCCTTAATTAATAATATTAAGAACTTTTCTTAATTAATTTATAATCAATTAAATCTCATTTAATCAATTATTAAATTTGCCAATTAATTATTTATTTCACAAATAAATAATTATTAGCCATTATTAATTAATTCCTCCACCATTAAATCATTCTCTTTTTATGGTGTGACCCTGTAGGTTCAATATTAAGCCGGTAGTAGAAATAAATAATAATAAAACTATTTTATCATTATTTATATAAATTCTCTAATTTATTAAATATGATTAATTAATTAATCACATTTATTCTACATCGTGAGGGATACTTCTCAGCATATCGCGACTATCCGGATAATACGAATTCACTGCTTAGAATACCAAGAACCTATTCAGTGAATAGTTACCGTACAATAAACTCCTTCTACCCTACAATGTCCCGATTAAATACAAGGCATGGATCTCGTGTCAAGCCTATCTAATTTAATCACTTGCTTACCATTTACTATGTGTAGTTCTATGCAAATTAGAAACTCCTTTCTAATTTCATTCACTCTGGCCAGATATTCCTAAACTAGCATAAGTTGATCAGCCTTGAACATTCGCTTCCTTCACTGGAAGGGGTAGATCTTTTATTGATCATACACTATCTTCGTGTACAAATTCCTATACCCAGTAGAGCCCTAATAATTGTCCCTGGAGACTAAGAACTAAACCAAAGCATAGTTCAGTGTACACAAGATGACTATGATGACCTCAAGTCTAAGAATACTTGTACAACTATCACTATGTGAACAAATGCTGACACGTGAGTGAACTCCATTAGTTGTTCAGCTGTGCGAGTCATGTTCAGTGAACTTATTCCATAATAAGCACCTACATACTAGCTATAGTGTCACCACACAAATGTCTATGAGAACAGACAACCTTCAAAATGAAGCAAGCATAGTATGTACCGATCTCTGCGGATTATTAATTACCAGTTAGTAATCCTACGACCAGGAACTATTTAAGTTTAGAGTTATCATCTTTTAGGTCTCACTATTATGATCTGATCATAATCCATAAAAAGCTTTACTCTAAACTATGGTATATCTTATTTAAACACTTAAATAGATAAAACTCGTTATAAAAAACAATACACGGCTTTTATTAATATCAATGAAATTAAAACAGATTACACAGGAAGTTATTCCTAAATCCTAATACATGATTGGACTTAGGACATATTCCTTTCAATCTCCCACTTGTACTAAAGCCAATCACTCTGGTATCTAATACCCATCTTGTCTTTATGACGATCAAAGTGACTTTCATAAAGTAGCTTTGTGAGTGGGTCTGCTATGTTATTATGTGTGTCAACTCTAATTCAATACAATACAAGAAATGTTACCGCGCTCCCACTAACCCTTTTGTAGACACATGGTTCATCTACGTTTTCGATAAAATCAAACTCTTTGATTGTCTCATCAAAACGAATGTTCCATCTTTCGAGAAGCTTGCTTTAAACCACATATGGTTCGTAGTAGCTTACACACTTGGTTTTCATTTCCCTTGGAAAGAAAACCATCTGGCTATATGCCAGATCTCATAGTCGTAGTAAGCAGCAATCGCAAGCAAAATCCGAACTGATTTTAACAGGGCTATAGGTAAAAGGTTTCATCAAAGTCAATCAATTGCCTTTGTTTGAATCCTTTTGCCACAAGCCTGGCCTTATAGGTCTCCACCTGGCCATCTGCTCCAATCATTCTTTCGTATACCGTATACATAGATTCCATTTCGGATTTCATGACACTATGTCATTTCTCTGAGTCAACACTACTCATAGCCTCATTATAGGTCACAGGGTCGTCATCATCAATGATCGACAACTCATTGTCATTCTCAATGACAAGGCCATAATACCTCTCCGGTTGGCGAGACACTCTCCCTGATCTATGAATGGGCTATTCCACAGAAGGTTGTTCAGTCAGAACAGGTGTTTCCACTTGATCCGTAGTAGTTTGTGCTTCTTGAACTTCATCAAGTTCAATTTTGCTCCCACTGTTTCCTTCAAGGATAAACTCCTTTTCCAAGAAGGTAGCATGTCTGGAGACAAACACCCGATGATCGGTGTAAAAGTAATACCCTAAAGTCTCTTTAGGATATCCCACAAAACTACATTTTACGGATCGATATTCCAGCTTATCTGGGTCAACTTACTTGACATAAGCTGGACATCCCCAAATCTTAACGTGTTTAAGACTCGGTTTCCTTTCTTTCCATATCTCATACAGAGTTTGAGGAACAGATTTGGAAAGCACCTTATTCAGTAAATATGCTGAGGTTTCCAATGAATAACCCTATAGGAATACTGGAAGATTTGCATAACTCATTATGGACCGAACTATGTCTAACAAAGTTCGATTTCTCCTTTCAGATACCAATCTAGAGGAGTCCACTGGGAGACTATACCATTTACCTTGAGATAATCTAGAAACACTCCATTAAAGTATTCACCACCTCGACCTAATCGAAGAATTATAATACTATGTTTGGTTTGTTTCTCCACTTCATACTTATATTCTTTGAACTTTTCAAAGGCCTCAGACTTGTGTTTCATCAAACACATATCCGAATCTAGATCTATCATCCATGAAAGTAATGAAGTATGAAAATCCACCCATGGCTTGCTTAGATATTGGTCCACATACTTCTGTGTGTACCATTCCTAGCAAATTTGCAGTTCTCTCTCCATGTCTACTAAATGGAGACTGCAGTGCCACAATGAAGTGAGATTTTCATCATCCCTTTTCTTTTATTAGTTTGTTCAATCTGAAGTAAATTATGTCATATTTATACAGACCATTATTTAAAGTACCACGTCCATAAAGAATATTATCTCTAAGAATAGAACATTCATTATTCTCAATAATAAATGAAAATCCAGCCAAGTCTAACATGAGAATAATATTCCTCACAATCGAGGGAACAAAATAACAATTATTTAAAATTATAGTCTTGCCCGTAGGCATATGTAAATGAAATAATTCTACATCTTCAGCAGCAACTCTTGCTCCATTTCCCATCAGTAGAATCACCTCCTCTTCCTCAAGAGTCCTACTTCTTCTTGGTCCCTGCAACAAATTGCAGATATGAGAACCACAGGCGGTATCTAATACCCAAGTAGAAATTTGATTTAATGACAAATTCACTTCTATCATGACATACCTGAATCAGAAGCGGTAGTCTCACTACCCTTCTTCTTCTTCAATTCTGCAAGGTAAACCTTGCAGTTCCTCTTCCAGTGCCCCACCTTATTACAGTGAAAGCAAACAACTTTGCTCTTGGGGTCTTCAGCTTTTGGTGGAACCGGCTTTTCTTCACCTACTTTCTTCTTCTTGGAAGAGTTCCTCTTCCTTTTCTTAGGATTGGAACCTTCACCAATTAGAAGAACAGAACTCTTCTTAGGGGGAAAATTCGATTCCGCAGTCTTCAACATGTTGTGGAGTTCAGGCAGGCTGACATCCAACTTATTCATGTGAAAGTTCACAACAAACTGCGAGAACGAACTCGGAAGCGATTGCAAGACCAGGTCTTGGCTCAGCTCCCCATCCATGGCAAAACCAAGTTGTCCAAGACGTTCAATCAAATTGATCATCTTAAGTACATGGTCATTCACAGATGATCCCTTAGACATCCTACAACCGAACAGCTCCTTCGATATCTCATATCCAGTTGTCCTCCCTGCCACATCATACAACTCTTGTAGATGCATGAGGATAGTGTGAGCATCCATATGCTCATGTTGCTTCTGTAGCTCAATGTTCATGGAAGCTAGCATGATGCATTGAGCAACATTTGCATCATCTATCCACTTACGATACATAACATGTTCATCATTATGTGCATCACTAGCAGGTTCAGTAGGCTTAGGTGAGTCAATCACGTATTCCAGCTTCTCAATCCTGAGAACAATTCTCAAGTGTCGAAGCCAGTCAGCATAATTAGGACCAGTCAATATGTGAGCATCCAGTATGCTCCTGAGTGATAGTGCAGAAGACATAATGTATATTGTAAATCTGTAAATGATAAACACATAACAACATTTAGCAAATATTCGATTTTATTTCAAAACACTATATGAATCGGGTCTTTATTCATAAGTGGCTCCCACTAGTTTATCTAATTTATTCAACCCCCTACGTGAAAAATTAAGCATTCATAATGCTAGTGGGAATAGGGATCCTACATTCCATTACACAACCCCGGCTGTGGCACGAAACGCCATGTAATGTTCAATAGGCAGACAACTCTTGTCAATTACATCTAATGTTATTCCCTAATCAAACTTTAGCCTCTTGAATAATTGAGTCACGACTGTGGCACGACAAACTCAATATTCTAAGTCAAGTCTAACCCAACATTCCGTACAATTGAATCAGTCCCCAAAGGCCCACGGCTGTGGCACGTAACGACCTTTAGATTCTTATTCAATGTACACATCTCTATGTAATAGACAAGTATTTCTTACTTCGAAATCAAAGCCCTCGGCTGTGGCACGAAACGACAATGATTTAAAAATAAGAACTACTTTTCTATCATGTTGGAAGGCTATGACCGACACAAGCCCGTTGTGTCATTGGCCAATTACTACTTGATATTATTTAATTTTAGAGGGATTATATTACGTTACAATTATAATCATATTATAAAGAAATTCTTCCTTTTAAATTAAATATTTCAAATCAATAATCAATAATCAGATGATTCCCAGATCGGGTGGAGCATTGTCAAGAGGCGTCACTTAATAACCCTTTCTTACAGATAGAAATATGTTGTTGACAGAATCATCCTTTCTCTCATATCAAAAATTCATATTCAATTACGTGTTTCATAAACACAAGAATCTCATGATTGTATTCATAATATTGTTATTAAGGTTATGAAACAATTTCACTATACTAGGTTGTCTAACAAACGCCTTATGTTCATTTAAGTTCACCTAAATCTATCATCGCATGATAAACTAAGCATATATCACATATATAAACATGAATAAACATCAAGGTAGGCATGTTACATCATCTAGCACATTAGTCTAATCATTATACATCTCTATGTATCACATGAAGCATTTAAAAGCAATTAAAACAGTCAAAAATAGCTTTAAAACACTTCATGGAAATATAAACAGTTCAAAACTTTTATATAAACTAAAATTGATCAATCCATTAGATCCGTCTCGGAAAAACGAATCCAACGGTATATTGCACGCCTAAAACGGAGTTACGAAACTCCCAGAAAATCAATTTTAATGTAAACAGTCGGGCTGTAACGCATTACAGGAACGCGTTACAAGCCCTGTAACGCATTCCGGTGATGCGTTACAACGCTTTTAACCCAATAAAAGGTGTAACGCATTCCGTGAATGCGCCACAGGGTGTAACGCATTCCCGGAATGCGCGACACCCCCCCCTTTTTTTTCTTGCAGCAACCGCCTTTTGCTTTCCTCGGAAAACGAGCCGCCTGACACCACTGTTCCTTTGTCTGCCTTCTTTTCTTTCCGTGCAACAGCAACAACATATGCAGATGTACAGATATATATATACATACTAACAAATAAATATATATATATGTTTATTTAATTACGAATTTAATTACAAGATCTTCAAAAATTCATAATAAAAAATCTATACATCTTAAAATTATGAAAAAATACCCAGACGATCTACAACACTTGTAGAACCCAGATCAACATTCAAAATAATTCTGAAAAACGATTTCTTATCAGACAAAATTAATCCATGATATAACTTGTAAAAATCATAATTAATTCATACAAGCACATAAAATTTTGAAATTTTTACCACAGATCTATATGCATACAACCTATGCTCTGATACCATTGTTGGATTTTTAATCGCAGCGGGGCATGGCAAAACACTTTTACACATATAAAATCCAAATAAAAGCATAAAAATCGTGGTAAAAACATAGGGGATCGAATCTAACCTTTAAAATAATTCGGAGACAACGATCAGAGATCCTTAGCAGTTGCTCCTCAAGTGTGAAACACTCCACCGGTATCCACCAAGAAAACGATGTTAAGGAGGAGGAAGGAGGTGGAGAGAATTGGGTTTTCCAAACTTTTTAGCTTTTAGGGTTCTATAAAAATAGGGTCTATAATAGTGTATTAATAGGCAAAATTTTCAGCTGAAATTTTCCCATAAATATTATTATTATTATCCCATTTATTATTCTCATTAATAATTAAAACACCTTTTAATTATTAATCCTTTTTCTAAACACTTTAGAAATAATTCTCTCTCTTGATTTAATTTCCAAAAATTAAATCCTTAATTAATAATATTAAGAACTTTTCTTAATTAATTTATAATCAATTAAATCTCATTTAATCAATTATTAAATTTGCCAATTAATTATTTATTTCACAAATAAATAATTATTAGCCATTATTAATTAATTCCTCCACCATTAAATCATTCTCTTTTTATGGTGTGACCCTGTAGGTTCAATATTAAGCCGATAGTAGAAATAAATAATAATAAAACTATTTTATCATTATTTATATAAATTCTCTAATTTATTAAATATGATTAATTAATTAATCACATTTATTCTACATCGTGAGGGATACTTCTCAGCATATCGCGACTATCCGGATAATACGAATTCACTGCTTAGAATACCAAGAATCTATTCAGTGAATAGTTACCGTACAATAAACTCCTTCTACCCTACAATGTCCCGATTAAATACAAGGCATGGATCTCGTGTCAAGCCTATCTAAATTAATCACTTGCTTACCATTTACTATGCGTAGTTCTATGCAAATTAGAAACTCCTTTCTAATTTCATTCACTCTGGCCAGAGATTCCTGAACTAGCATAAGTGGATCAGCCTTGAACATTCGCTTCCTTCACTGGAAGGGGTAGATCCTTTATTGATCATACACTATCTTCGTGTACAAATTCCTATACCCAGTAGAGCCCTAATAATTGTCCCTGGAGACTAAGAACTAAACCAAAGCATAGTTCAGTGTACACAAGATGACTATGATGACCTCAAGTCTAAGGATACTTGTACAACTATCACTATGTGAACAACTTCTGACACGTGAGTGAACTCCATCAGTTGTTCAGCTGTGCGAGTCATGTTCAGTGAACTTATTCCATAATAAGCACCTACATACTAGCTATAGTGTCACCACACAAATGTTTATGAGATCAGACATCCTTCATAATGAAGCAAGCATAGTATGTACCGATCTCTGCGGATTATTAATTACCAGTTAGTAATCCTACGATCAGGAACTATTTAAGTTTAGAGTTATCATCTTTTAGGTCTCACTATTATGATTTCATCATAATCCATAAAAAGCTTTACTCTAAACTATGGTATATCTTATTTAAACACTTAAATAGATAAAGCCCGTTATAAAAAACAAAACATGTCTTTTATTAATATCAATGAAATCAAAACAGATTACACATGAAGTTATTCCTAAATCCTAATACATGATTGGACTTAGGACATATTCCTTTCAGTACGGTCACCACCAGAAACTGGAACTAATATAAGAGGAGGAAGAACGTTATAACGTGCATTTAATTTATCGAAATCAATGTTGTGCCAAATGTTACAATGATTAAAAGAATCGAGATGAGTAGTAGAGGGATATTTATCCCTCTAGTATTAATCATATCGATTAAAGACATGTATGAAGAACGAATCTCGATATCCTTACCTCGTTTTGAAGCCGAGGCTATCTTGGCCGCCCTCTGGAAATTCTTGTCAGCCATTAGTAAAGCTGGAAAAAGCCTGAAACCTCGAAAGGAGAGGCTGGAAAATTAAGGGAGGGAAGTTGAGAGAGGAGAAGGTTAGAAAGCTTGAGAAAGGGTGGGGAGAAGTTTGTAGAATGAGTGGAGAAGAGAAATGAGAGGTGTGGGGGAATCACACTCTCATCCCACCTTTATATAGCCAAGGAGGGGGGGATAATGGGCCTTAAAAAGCCCATTTGGGCCCAAAATTAAGAAGGTTCTGGAATTGTCCAGAGAATTCCAGGAAAAATCAAAAGAAAAACTTAAGTTTTTAAAGATTTCGGAAGAATCTGGAAAAATCCTAGAGGATCCTGGGATTTGGGCTCAGAAAAAGGGCCCAATTCTAGAAAAACTCAAGCCCAGTTAAGGGCTCAAGTGTTTAAAAAGCCCAGCCTGATTCAATAATAAAGGAGAAAGCCCATTGATAGAAGCCCAGAACCAAGGCATAAGCCCAGAAAAGGGCCCAACTGATTAAAGTTAAGGGCCCAAATACAAAAGCCCTGGTAAAGAGGCCCATGACTAAGGCCCAGTATGTTGGAATAAAGTTAAAATAGGCCCTTGAACCAAAGCCCAGTTGAAAAGTTGGCCCAAAAGAATCCAGTTCATGGGCCCAAATCCAAGTATATGCAAAAAATATATTTATAATCCTAACCCAATTCGATCAGGACTTGCAATAGAATCCTAGTCGAATGGATTGAGGTCGAATTTCCTTCGACCAGGGCTGAAAAAAGGAGCTATTTCGGTCAAGAAAGGAATCCTGACAAAAAATTCCTAGTCGAAAATGACTGTTTTATTCGACCAGAATGCCAGAATAGTTTCAGATATTTTTCTTGACCCTGTCGACCAGGAAGCAGGGTAAAATCCTGATCGAATGGACCTTGCCCGGATTTTTGTCGACCTGGGCAACCAAAAGGGGGTTAATTCGGTCAAAAATGGAAATCCTGATCGAAACAGAAATTTTCTGCTCGAAAACATTCTGCTCGAAAATTCAAAAAATAATATAGGGAAAATCCTGGCTGAAATTCGACCAGGATTCTTGCTCGAACCCATCCTCCTCGAAACGCCTTCGACTAGGGCTGAATGAAGGATAATTCGACCAGGATCCTGGTCGAATGGGATTCCTGGTCAAAATCTGTATAACAAAAAAGAGAGAGGAAAAAAAGTGGATGAAAAAAGGAGGAAAAATTCTGGAAAATTACAGAAAATAAAGGAAATTCCTTAAAATATTTTCTGAAAAATGTTAATATTTTCAGAAATAAGGAATAAATCCAGAAAATTAAGGATAAATCCAAGAAATTAAGGGAAAAACCCAGAAATTAAGGGAAAAATCCAGAAAATTTAGGAAAAAATCCAGAAAATTAAGAAAAAAAATCCCAGAATTAAGGGAAAAATCCAGAAATTAAGGAAAAATCCCAGAATTAAGGAAAAAATCCAGAAAATTAAGGAAAAATCCCAGAATTAAGGGAAAAATCCAGAAAAAATTAAGGAAAAATCCCAAAATTAAGGGAAAAGTTCCTGAAAATTAATGAAAAATCCCAGAATTAAGGGAAAAATTCCAAAAAATTAAGATAATTCCTGAATAAAAGGAATAAAAGTAAATCGTTGTAAATGTGTAGGTCGCTCCACACTTTACGCAAAAATGATACCCTGTAAGGGAACAAATGAACTTAACTTCTGTGAAACCTAGTCTCTGTTTCCCAAAAGTTGGGGGGCAAATGATAGGGATAAATAAATTCTGGTTGTGTAATTAAATATTACATTGATTATACAAGGTGTGGGCTGCTAGGCCCAATAAGAAGATATATGATATTCAGACCAGAAAGGTTAACATGTAGATCAGGTCTGATGGAACAAGTAAGTCCCAAAACCCTGATTATTTATTAATTTCGTAATTAATTAATAAGGAAGAAAAACAACTATTAAGATAAGTCCTAATGGAGATATAAATCCTTGTAGATTGGCCTCCAAGGAACCTCATAGGATAAGGAATCGGCTTCCTACTTCCTAGGACTCCTAAGTCCATCATAATTCAGAGACTTGACCACCAAGTCTCCTATACCAAGTCCAATTCAAGGACTCCCACATCTATATAAGGGGTCTCACCCCACAGATCAGAACTACGTTTTTTGATTGATCCTTGGCAATCAGCAAGGTACGTAGGCACCTTGTTAAGGCATTTTGAGTCACGAAACACAATAGCAGTCAAATCGAGTCTCGAATCTCACGTTCATTAGTAATAAGTACAGCAATTATATATATTAGTTTTTAATCCATAACACTGATATATGTCAATATAAAAAATAGGGGTATTTTTTAATTTTTCGTATTTTAAGATTACCGAGAGAAGTCGAAAATTTACACGGTAAGAAGGAGATTGAGCATAGTTTGCGGGAAGATTTGTGATATTTTCCCAGCATCATGGTTCAACCGTAACATAATTTCATATAGCTAGACCTAGCTAGTGTAATAAGTACCGGTTGTGATCCAATTTGGTCCAATCTAGCGTCTTGTCTGCCACATGCTCCGATTTCATACTATGTAATTTTCACATCTCTTTTCGTTTTAAATTTTTTGTAACAAATCAATAACTCAAAATAATCTCGATTTGTAAGTTGAAAAATGCATGTACTTTTAAACTTATAAGGAGTTAAAAGATTTAACAAATAGGATCTAGATTATATGAATTGAGTTTCGAGCTCGGTGGTCTATCGATCTGATTTTATATGTCAATTTCGTAACTTTATTAACTAGAAGTCTAGAACTCTGGGAGTTGATGTAGAAAATAAGTAGCAATTATGAAAAATACTTAAAATTATTATTTCTATTATTGTTGTAAGGACAACTGCTTCAAATTTAGTTACTCCCTCAGTCCCACTGGATTATTTATATTACTTTTTGGCACGCTTTTCAATACTCATTTAAAATATACTTTCATAATATTTTTAAAAATAAAAAAAATTCTGAAAAAAAGTTTAATGTTTAAACTTTTATTTAAAAAAAAAAACTAAAAACATTATGAAACTATATATTATTGAAATTTCGAAATACGTGCAAAAAATGTACGTAAACATCACAGCAAAATGGAGGGAGTACTTCGAATTGACAATTGATAGAAGATTGTCAAAGATGTAGTTATAACAGTTTAAAGAGCAAGAAAAGCTCGTCTAACCAATTGATAGCCCAGTACAGAGAAGACAAGTCCATGGAAAGAATACTTAAGCCATGTGCTTCTTCCTCTTTCTCCTCCCTTCAATACCCTGACAACCTCCTTTTCATACTTAGGGCCTGCTTGACAAATTTGATAAGTTGGTTTATTAACTTAAAAGTCCTGGCAACTTATTTATAAGTGTTTGTCGATCCAACTTATAAGTTGAATTTACAATTTATACGCTGATAAATTGAATGTTAGTAATGACGTACTTTTTCTTAATTTATTTTTATTTTTCATTTTTTTTATCAATTTTAGTTTTAAAATATATTTTTTAAATATTAATATAACTTAAAATATAAGAATTTAAGATAATAATATTTAAAAATTATATTTTTTGGTTCATTTAAATAAAAAAATTCTGACTTATAAGTTAAATTATCCAAACACTTATATAACTTATAAGCATTTATCAACTTATCACTTATCAGTCACTTATTCAGTTTAAGTTATAAATTATTTATTTTAAAATTTCCCAAACGGACACTTACCCTCATATTATGTTTTCTAAATTTTATCCCACCGCTAAATCGTATTTAAGCGAGTTTCCGAATGCTAAAAATGAATATTTGAAAATCGGCCAGACATAACTACGGAGAATCGAATTCCGAATTGTATAGCCTTACTTAAAAAATAATAAATTTTAAATTCGGGTTCTTTCAAAATCTTGATTCTCGCTTATTTAAGATGTAGTAATTCAAAGTCATAAAATGAGGTGCTCAACTTTTTCAATGGCATTGCTATATATGTATTTATACATGTGTAATGGTCAATGAACTATGAGCATTCAAACTTCACCTCTAAGCAAAACTACGGAAATTATTATAGTAATTCTCAGTGTTGGCTTATCTGATAATAGGGGTTAAGATTCTTCTTTTCTTATAATGAACAAGCACTACACATAGAGCCCAATGATGAGCATTCTGTTACCCCTAAATTTATGTATGTGGCGACTAGCAGTTGGAATCAAAGTGGTTAAACTGTATCATTATTCTTTCTTCAACTTTCACTTGAACTTTTACTATCATTTTATTGGTCACTTTAAATATATGTTTGACTGTTACACCCTAAAACTTATGATTGTCTTTGCCTGGTTTAAACTCTTGCATTTGTCTGTAAGACCGTAACTTTTTAATTCATATAAAGTTAACAAATAAAACAGAGAATACAACATGATTCCAAAAGGTAAACATATTATATCAACACTTCTACACTTGTTTTCTCTTGACTACTGAGAGTCATACAATACAAAAACTCCCAATCTGTCAGGTTTTACAAGCCGAGGTTGTACTTGGCAGTATCAGATTTGAAAGAAAACAAGCCTAAAAACACAATTCTGAAGGGCAGTAAAAAGGCACATTAAGTAGAAATCCCAGCAGTAGAACTTGGACTTACTGTGCCCTGCTACATGTTGCTCCTCTCCAGTAATTCAAACTATTTGGTATAGACAAGCAAATCAAACCTTAACAATTAACAGTAATTTTATCTTAGATTTCATAAGAGGTTGTTCGTCTAATCGAGCTCCAAACACGAACTGATTCGATCGTTAGCATCGTGACCCCTTCTTGCAGTTAAGTGAACCTGAGGCTACTGTAAGCTGACCTACCAAGGTCGATGGCCTTGCTCCTAAGCTCGAAGCTCTAGAGTAACTAGAAGAAGATCCTCCAGCACCTGATGGAGTAAAAAATGCACCATTCAACATCAAATCACCTTCCGTTCTCCAATTCCACTTCTTCCATTCACTCTCCGGTGCATCCTCATGCTTCGTAACCTGCACGATTTAGTTAATTGAGATATACCGCGAATTTAAGCAAAACTCGAGAACTGAATAAAGTTGCACTAATAAATTTACAAAGTACAAACCTCTTTGCTAAATCTCCGGTCTGGTGCAAGAAATCTGTTCCCCTGGCTGTTAATTGTGGGCGATGCACTCCCACCAATAGCATACATTTCCCAATGGGTGTAGTCATTATTCACCACATGGAAATATCCATGTCTACATCTGCAACAATCAACACACACTTTATTAGTCACTCACCCGAGAAATTAATAGTCCGAAAAGTACAGACCGTTACGTACCTAGGCATTCTTTGCACAAGGCCTTCACCAAAGTGATTAAAAGCAATTGTAACTTGCATGTTCTTATCTTGACTATAAGAATCACTATGTCCTAGCAACATCACCTTGTCATGGTGAGTCATAAAATTATTCGAAATCGTTATAGCCGTGGAACCCATGATAGCATCAATCAAGCCATCTTCACAATTAGACAAAGAACAATGATCAACCCACACATGGCTGCCTCCGAAAATCGACACGCCATCACCGTCCGATATCGTTCTCCACCCGAAGTGCCGTGGGGAGCTTCGTACCATAGCGTTCCCACCTTGTTTACAATCGTGAATATTTATTCCGTGAATAATAATATTTGTTACATATTGAATAGTTATACATGGACCACCAGCAATATGTACACTAGCTCCCCTGCCATCAATAGTTTTGAAAGAATTCATTATTAGCTCTTCTTTTAACTTGATCACCATGTCACGTTGGAAAATAATCCATAATGGCTCGTCTTGAATCACTGCATGCCTCAGAGTTCCCGGCTTCGGGGTCACAGCATCGTCGTCACTGGAATCCGTCACTAAGTAAATTTTACCGTCTCTTCCTCCAATAGCATTTTTTCCAAATCCAATTGAGCAGTCCGCAAGACGTTGACGGTTTTTTTCCCAATTAGGATCGCAACGCCAACAGTCGTCGATGGGATTACCGGTTCCGCATGATAAAAATCCTAAGTTCCTCCTAGAAGCATTAATATCCCTGCATTCAACAAAAACTAATTAGAATTAAAATCATACAGAAAAATTTCTAACTTGTAAGCTACTTATAAGTTGGCCAAATAAACACACTCATTATGTTCGACTAGAATGTAGGTTCTGGAGGCCATGAATTTAGAGGGTGAAGTGTACGTAAAATTTTGAACTTTCCAAGAATACATGCACAATATAGAAAATGTTGTTACATTTTTTAAGTACAAAAATGGAGTTAATGAGAATGTGCAACATACCTATGTACTTCATGGACTACTAAATCAGGGTCTTGATGTGGGGAAGAAGAAATGAGAGTAAAAGTTAAGAAGAGAGAGAAGAGAAAGAGGAGAGAGAGATGAATGTTAGTTGCCATCGGCATTTCTTGCCTCCTTTTTTCTTGAAAGAGGTACTAGTATACAATGTGTAGAGAGAATGTGAAGAAGGTGTGGGTGTTAAGAGAGAAACAAGGGTGGTTTATAAAGAGGTTTTAGAAATGGGTAAAATTGTGTGATTAAACTAAACATGTGGGCTCCATTTGTGCTTTCTGTTTACTAGTAATTGTGGGGTGATTTTTAGCAAGTAATTGTACTACATGCATGTGGAGGTTTAGGCCGTTAAGCAGACACTAATATCTTTAAAGCCCAAACCATGTTCACAACGCAACATTCCTTTTCATCTCCGAATTTACCAAAGAGTATATATTGACAAATTTTAAGTTATCCTCAATTAAAAACATTGTAAACTTTTCTTAAGTCGATATATATATATATATATATGCAGTAGGTAATCTTGTAACGTCAAAATGTATTGGCTCCCTAATCATCGCCACATTGTTCTCACTATATGCAATTAAAATTAAATTAGTCTCAAAATTTCTACGTTTATTGCCTCTAAATTCCGGTGTAGTAGGCTAAATAGCTAGAAAACAAATTACTGTCACGTCTAAATATATTCTTAGACAACCAAAGAGATTCATTTGGAAATAAAATATAAATAAACGTTGCAGATATGTAAAAACGTTGTAATTAAAGCGTTAATAATACTGTATTAGTATTAATGGTTGTCAATTATATGTGAGATGAGAGATAATGACCGAAGATAATGGCATGTTATTAGTTTAGGCCTTAACAATCTCACATGCATTTGTTCACATAATTAAACTCACAGCAGGAACCATTCTATAGATTTTTTAAAAATATGGTAAAAATAAGCATTTTATTTTTTAATTTACAAACACAATTTTTTTTTCACAAAAAATACGACTTTGCAACTTCAAATATAACGAAAAATAACTAATTATTTTTCGGAAAATGTAAAAAATTGTATTTGGTTTTATGTCCTATTTTGCAAATATTCTCGTAAAATTGTAAAATCGCAAAAAATAAAAATAAAATATGTTAATTTTTACTTTAGTTTAGAGATTAAGCTATGAGAAAATGAAAATCTAGACCGCAAATGTCGCCGCAACTACACAAGACCGGCAACAATCAGTCAGCCAATTACATGCAACGATGCTGATATGGCACAACAGCAACCTCAAAAAGGTCACACTTGTCAATGTCACCGACACGTGGCCCAGTGTTAAAGGCCATTCATTTTGCTGACTAGGACGTGACATCCTCTTCAAGCTACAAACATACAAGCTCACATGGGGAAAGTTGAGTGCGTTCTCCATAACATATATGGATACCTTGACATTGCAACTTCCGAGACCAATCTCAACCGTCGATGGAGAGAATGAGAGATGAGAAGAGCCGTTGATGCATGATCCATAACTGTATTCTGTTTGAGAAATTGATGCATTTAGTTAAGGGACAAATAAAGGCTAACGTGAGGGTGAGTATATGTTATGGAGCCAACAACAAGCCATGTTAAGTAGGTTGCTGCTGATGCTTCAGTTTTGGCTGGGTGATTGCAACTACAGAACCTCCTCCTCATCCACTGGTTACGTGCCTCCCCACTGGACGTGCATTGTGGCAATCCTAAACTCAGAGAACAAGTAGCTTAGATCCGAGTTCCTGACAATGGTATACATCAATTTGTTAACCCGGTATTATATGTTACTCCCTCTGTCCCATTGAATTCTATACGTTACTTTTCGGCACGCTTTTCAATGCTCATTTAAAACATAATTCCACAATATTTTTTTTTTTAAAAAAAATTCTGAAAAAAAGTTTCATGTTTAAACTTTTATTCAAAAAAATTTTTTTTGAAAAAAACATTACGGAACTATATTTTATAGAGACCTCGAAATACGTGCAAATAGTAAACGTATAGAAATCAACGGGACAGAGGGAATATAACACTGACACTTGCTTGTAAATTATACGTAACATATATTAAAATAATAATACAGTTTATATATCAAAATATAATCCGCATGTAAAATAGGATGAGAGCAATACATACAAATAAAACTGATAGTAGGAAAAAAGGAGATGGTCACAGACAACCAATTATTTGCAATATATTGTAATCGTAGAAATTTTGTGCAATGCATATGAAATCCTATATATATGTATCAAAATTGTTACTATATTTTTAAGTTCGATTATCGATTATTCTTAAATTTGTTAGAACAAATACTTGATTATAACTTATAAGACATATAAGCAAATGAGCAAATCCATTCACAGCTAGAAAAACTGTATTAGACATTGGCTAATAAATGATATCTTATAAAAATACGAGTAATATGCATGCATGCGATAAAAAAAGTATGAATTTTAGACATTATTTTTTAGCTAATGTCTATAAGCATTTTAGACCTCATTTTTATTAATGATCTGATGTGTTTTTCTTCAATTTATACTTTGACTATGACTTCAATTCCACTATAATATGACTTATATATTATCTTGAACATATCATATATACAATAAAATGAGATATTAACATTGAGTACATCTTTTAATTAACGTGTGACTTAACATTTTACATCAGTGTCGATGTCTTTTCTCTCTTTTCTTTGATAAAACGTGTCATTGTTCAGTTTTTACATGAGCTTATTTATGAAGTGATGTATATTATGTACTTTAACATCTGTTCTTTTTATTTGTAAGGTGATGTTAGTTTTGTTTTTGTAATTCTTGAATTCCCTGTTTCAATGAAATGCTCAAAAGCAAAATTTAAATCACCATACAAAAATTAAAAAATCAAATCAATATTGCAAAACCAACAATTCATTAATTTACCAAGATTCCAACTACACTGTTGGACCTAGAAATTTGGAATAATCGATTGCAATAATTAGGGTTGTTCTGAAAATTTGAATGTTCAAGACGAATTTTGAAAATGATGTCCCTAATTTTTTAAGTTCGCGAAGGAAAGATTTACATACATTCAAATCAATATAGAATAACATATTCAAAAAAGTTGTTTTAATATTTAAAAACACTATCAAGTTCATGCAAATATGTAAATGCATAAATTCATATCATTATATACTATATACACATTAATTTATCTTGATACACCTAAGATAGTGGTGTCTTAAATGTTCATTTTGATGCAAAGTGCGACCCTGATAATAACAATATATTTAACAAAAGCATTTTTGTTGTAGAATCCAGATATTTGTCAATTTACTAGATCACATGCATGTGAGGGGGTAACAAAATATTCTATTCTAATAAAATAATCGCCAAAAAAGTCTATATCTTCGCCCTCAAATAATTTCCAGCTTACTTTTCAATTGCGCTAATGCGGGTCATCAACTGAAAACTACTTCTCTTACCTACATATCATAAATTTTCTGAGCCGTTCGTTATAGTAGCATTTTAATTACTCTGATGTCTCTGCGATTAAACAAATCCTTTGCGTGATAAAGTGATTAGTGACGTTAATGGGCTGTTAATGAAACTGAACTCATTGTAAAAATATCTCACTTAAAACATTGCAATACCTTTAGCAGGCGCTTAATTATGTTGACAAATTAAGTAGACAAGGCGTAATCTGGAAAATTATCTATGGTGTGCTGCTAAAAAGGTAGAAACTATGAAGTATCTATTTTATTATTGAAATCTGAAACTCTTTTGAGAATGATATGCTATGATTTTATTACTTAGCAATTCTTTTTTACATTAGAAGTTTTTTGGTAACAAAATAAGTTGATAGTTCAAACAAAATTAGTTTTATCTAGACATGATGAATCAAGTACATGCAAATATATTATTTTCGGTAAATGGCGTAATTTTTATTTTTAAAATAAATGAATTAATTAGTTATTGTTTATGTTTAATTATTATTTGACCTGACTGTTTTTATAGATGATGTGTAACTTTTTATTATTAAATTAATTTTTACAAAAAAAAAGTGCAGGGTACAAATTACCAGGGTGACCCCCAATGGAACGTGGACTCCAAATTTAGAAGAATCATATTTAGGACATAGTAGTGCTCTTTTTAATGTTTTTTTTTCAAAAAAAAGGATATTAAAGGTTTGCCGGTTCTGTAAATTTTTGGTATCAAATAAAATACAATGAAATTGTCAGCGGAATATTGATACAGTAATTGAGCTTTTAATCTCTTATGGTAGTTCAGGAGTTCGACTTATAATGTGTGTGTGAATAAACAATTAATAAAAAGATAATTTAAAATTAATAAATATAAAAAGCATTTAATCAAATATATTTTAGAGATTTATACTATTTTTTTAAGGCCGAATCTTCAAAATGTCGTGATCGACCCCCACAATTGCACAAAGAAAAGATGCATAAAATAAGTAACATTATTCGGAAAGTAGGTTCGCTTTTGTGGAAGATTGTGTATTTAGTAGGGAAAAGTATGTCTTGTATTGTACTTGTTAAGCATGCATGCATGAATGCGTGAATGTATAATAACATGAGAAGCACAAAAACTATTTTTATATAATTACCAATCATGTCGTGATGGCATTTTCATGTATATGATAACTTTTTGTTGTACATTCGAGAACATATTTATAAATAAACATGCATGCTTGCCTATATTCATACGAAGGTTATGTTTTTCAACAAACATACGTTGCAGAGTTACATGAGATAATATTGTAGTTCTTTTCTGCAATACGTAAAATATGATTTGTCCTATTAATATGAGGAAATTATATTTTCACGTATTGTAAATATTTATCGCGATATGATATCTATAACTATGTTATAGAAATTAGGATATGAAATGTATGTTACAAAAATTATTTATTCGTAACATTGCTTTACAAAAAAAGCGAGAGATTGTAAGTCACTTTTAAATGAGAAACATCATAAAATTATGGGCTCCTGGGATTTTGTTCTCTCATAACTACAGTTAGCACACCAAATAAAACATGTTGCTAACAGAATCTACTTTCTTAGTATTTTTAATTTTATACTTTATGTTTAAATTGATGTTTTCACTTTTTTTGATTTGGGATAAAAGTGGCCTACGTAGTTTGTGGGGGAAAAAAGGATGTAGCCCATCTAGCGAGGCAGTCTTGGGCCCATGCTTGCAACTAAGCCCGTATGGTTTTTACATGTTATGGGCATCGTATCATGTATACTTGTTTAAAGGACCCCTCAGCGAGCCCATAAATTAAATTGGATAATTTGTACATAATTGGAAGTTTAGAACACACGACATGAAAATGAAAAGATAATTAATTATATAAAAAAAGAGAAAATGAAAAGATAATTACTACTTATTTTATGTGAAAACAAAGATGATACGATTCGAAAGTACAGGACGTTCGAGTGTCAAGTGTTGCAATTTGACTATATACAGTGCTGTTTCATATCTTTTGAGGGCTTGGGCGAAATATAAAAATGGGACCAAACAAATTTTAGTGCCTAATTCAATGAATTGAAATTTGTAATGAAACCTCAAATTTAAGTCAACTTAAATAAGAAAACTAACTAAATAACATATCCCGGTGATAATAATAATTCAAAAAGTTACAAATTATGAAAAAGAATTACTTTAATACTAAGAAGTTAGGCTTTTATTTTGTTTTTACTGCTTAAACTGATGTGTATTGTGGAGTAATAGTATATATGGAATGAAATTTTAGGGCCGCAAACGTCATGAAGATCAATTGATGATATTATATTAGTTCGTACAGGGAATTAGGATAGGCAGGAGACGGCAGGACTAAGCTGTGTTCTAGAAACTTTTTTTTGGAGAGAAAAGCTTGTTCCCGAACAATTTTTATGAAAGAAAAGAAAAGAAAACTGCAGATTTGGGAATAAATTTTCTTTATTTTTGTCTCCAAAATCTTCTTCTCACTTTTGGAAAAATTAGGAAAGAAATGAAAATTGGTTATTTTCTATTCTTTTTTTTTCTACCCTAGATTCGGGAACACATCGTAATAAAATGGCAGAACATTGAGATTTTTTATTTTTATTTTTACCATATGGGTTGATGTATAGTAATAATACTACATGAATTATGAAATTTTGAGCCCCAAAATCTTTTGGGTCCTGGGCAATCGACCTGGATGCCCTCCCTCAGAGTCGGTACTGGCTATATATTTGGGTAGCAAGTAGTGTAGTTTGGTAAATAATTATAAATAAAATACGTAGTAATAGCTGATAATATTTATTAAATTTAAGGTTGTATGTGTGAAGCAAGAGTAATATGATGCATCTGTGGTGGTTATTTAGGCAAAGGTAGGAGATATGTGCCCAATATATACCATTTATACTCATATTGTTGACCTAATGAAATTTAATATTCAAGAGGTGTATTTTCTTGCACTTCTCCAGTTTATCGGTACTATCGAGTATCCTCAATAAATTTTATAAAACCATATGATAGATGATATTTGGGTTTTGAAGTTTTATTTTGCGCATGCAATTATTAACTTCAATCTTTATATCGTAGAAAAATATAATTATCATTTTGTTTATTCACCTTTCATTGGTTTTAGGATACCATGCCTATATATTTCCATATTCTGTTGTGTTTAGAGATATGGTTCATCAATAATATTGATGGAGTGATCAATATAAGCACTCGTAGAAGTAAAAAAGCACAAAATTATATATTTTTTTTGAACTTAGGTTTATGATCGGAGGTTGACGCTTCAAGAACTTTAACTTCTGCGTTTAGAAATAACTCAATCCAATCTACTGTAGCCAACCATCTATCCAACATTTCTTGAACCTACCTGTGTGTCACCCTTGACCTTTGTTAGGAATATGTGTGTACTTGATGATAAACCAAACAAAACATCTTAGTAGATTTAACTTAGTGAATTTTGTAGCACCCGACGGATGATCAATTATAATCCCGACGGATGATTCAATATAGTCCCGACGGATGACTAATTGATATCCATCGGGTGAGTATCTTATGTAACAATAAGTCATGTGGCACATTTCTGCAAACAACGTTGTATAGTTTCTATAGTAGCTTATGAGTCATGAAGACTACTAATAGATGTGCATAATAGGTTGATTAAATGTAAATATAAGATGTCTTGTAATTCTGCACAAATGAAATGGAGTCAAGTGATAAATGACTATCCGACGGATGATCAACAAAGCTACCCGACGGATGATCAACAAGGCTACCCGACGGAAGATCAATTCAAATATCTGTTGACAGTGACAACACAGTCACATGCGTCGAATGTTTGCAAAAGGAATGTGGCAGCCTGTTTAGCAGGGTTTTGAGAACAAAGAAACATTACCAATTCCATGCAAGTTATGAAGATTTTCAAAGATGCTGGAAAAGAGTAGTGAAGTAGCATGGAGTTAGACTTGATAGGTTTTGTTTTATTATCTTGTCTTACTCTATGTAAACTTGGTGATATATAAACCAAGTGTAGCAAGTAGAACAACCACAATAGACTAAGCAAAAACAAAACATATTTTTCAGAGAAATATTTGTAAGCTGTATCTTGTAGCATTTCTCTGCAAGTTTAGTTGTTCACTTGTAAAACAGCTGTGAGCTATTCAAGTTGCACAGGGTTCTCTTGATATATATATATCTCTGGTGGATACATTCAAATCCACCAGAAAGTTTTAAAGACTTGTATTTTTATTACTTATGCTTTGATTTATATAATTCTTTCATTCCGTACTTTGCAAATCAAACACTTATATATTATTAAGTTAGAACCATTTTTCAAAAATTTTAAAAAGGAGCCAGAATTACATTCAACCCCCCTTCTTTAATTCTTGTTGTATTGTTGGGGAATAACAATTGGTATCAGAGTAAGCTCTTGAAGTACAAAGAGTTTAAAGATCACAACAAAACAGCAAGATGAACAAGAAGGATGTTGGAGTCAAGATTCCATTTCTGGACAAAGACAATTATCACTACTGGAAGGTGAAGATGCACCTACATCTTCTTTCTCAAGATGAGGCCTATGTGGATTGCATAGAGAGAGGTCCTCATGTGCCAATGAGAGCTGCAACAGGCAATGAACCATCTGTTACCAAGCCTAGACATGAATGGTCAGATCCTGATATTGAGCAAGTCAGGAAAGACAAGAAGGCCATGAATATATTATTTAATGGAGTTGATGGTGATATGTTTGATAACATCATTAACTGCAAAATAGCCAATGAGGTTTGTGATACAATTCAGATTATATGTGATAGTACTAAGCAAGTAAAGGAGAATAAGATGCAGATGCTAATTCAGCAATATGAGCACTTTCATTGTGAAGATAGTGAGTCGCTCACTGATATTTTTAGTAGATTTCAAAAACTGCTAAATGCTCTGAAGTTGCATGAAAGAGTCTATCAGAAAAAAGACTCCAATCTCAAGTTCCTTAGATCTCTTCCAAAGGAATGGAAACCAATGACAGTCTCATTGGGAAACTCTTAAGATTATAAGGAATTTACTCTAGAGAGACTGTATGGCATCCTGAAAACTTATGAGCTTGAAATAGAGTAAGATGAGAGGATGGAGAAAGGAAGAAAGAAAGGAGGGTCCATAGCACTGGTTGCTGAGTTGGAGAAAGAGAAAGAGGTGAAGGTAGAAGCTGTTGAGTCTATTACAAAGGTCTGTGAAAACAAGGGCAAGGGGCTGGTAGCTGAAAATGAAGACTCTTTGAGCCAATATGATATGGATGATATTGATGAACATCTTGCATTCCTTTTCAGAAGATTTTCCAAGATCAAGTTCAAGAAGAACTTTGGAGATAGAAATATGGTGGATAAATAAAAATTCAAATGTCTCAAATGTGGCTTGGCAGGGCATTTTTCCAATGAGTGTAGAAAGTCAGAATCCAGCAAGAAGAAGTTTGAGCCTGTGCATTATAAACAGAAGTATTTTGAGTTGCTCAAACAAAAGGAAAGGGCTTTTATTACACAAGAAAATGACTGGGCAGCAGATGGTCTGGATGAAGATGAGGATGTCAGCTATGTCAATCTAGCCCTAATGGCCAAGTCTGATGAAATAGAAACAAGTTCTTCAAGTAATCAGGTATCACCACTAACCTGGCACATTTATCTAAAGCTGAGTGTACTGATGCAATAAATGACATGTCTACAGAATTATATCATTTGTGTGTTACACTTAAGTCCCTCACTAAAGAAAATGCTAAAATCAAAGAAAATAATCTATATTTAAGTGAGAGGAATAATGTGCTAGAGTCTCAGTTTATTGAATTTGAAAAATTGAGAATAGAATGTAAGATTGCTAAGGATGAATTAACTGAGTCCTTGAAGAAAGAAGAGATTTTGAAGAAGCAACTTGAACAAGAACAGGAGGTGATTAAGGCATGGAAATCATCCAGAGATGTTCATGCTCAAATCACTAAAGTTCAAGGTATTGAGTCCTTTTTTGATGCAGCCTGGAAAAAGAGTAAAGAGAAGCTGGAATCTAATTTAGTTGAAGGATTGCTAACAGATGTGGACTCGACGGATGATGGGAGTCATCCATCGAATAATCAAAAGGATATCCGTCGAGTGACATAAATCCCCATCCGTCGGCTGTGAGCAAACCTGTGAGTAAAGCCAAACTTGCCAAGCTAAATGAAAAATATGGATCAGTTTCCAAAAAATTTGTTTCAGGGGAATCTAGTCAAGTTATGAAGGAGAAGAAAATGAATATTGGTCATCTGTCTATCAAGCAATTGAATGACAGATTAGAAAAGATTTAAAATAGAAACTAAAAAGAAAAACAATAGAAATGGGAAAGTAGGGATTAACAAACATAACAACTACACACCTGACGAACATGCTCCCAGAAAAATCTGTGTTAAGTGTGGTAGTGTTAATCATTTGTCTGTTAATTGCAAACTTGCCATGCCTACTCCTATATCTGTACCATCTTCTTTTCCCAACGTGAATGCCATGTTAGTGTTTGTGCCCTAGAGACAACACAATTATGTTTATATTATGAAACATTTGGATTATTAATTCTGATTATATGGATTATTATTTAGTAATTTATTATATCTTTATTTTCTGCGATAAAATGTTAGATTAATAAATATCCTTGGAATATGATATATAATTTTATATCTCTAAGTACGTGACTTAGAAATGAGATTATGAGAATAGTATCGATATTCCTAAAGATCCCTGGTCGAGTATTATTATTAAGAGACAATAATAATGCATTAAGACCAGTGTGAAAGTTGATTGATGATCACATCTCATTGATTATAGGTATAGTGATACTAAAGTCAAAACACAGGCACATGTATTATATACATGGTGCTGGAAGACCCAATGTGAGATTCTACATGTCTGTTGTGTCATAAGTAATTCTCACAGTGATAATGATGTATTGGTCCTTAGACTTGAAATTATTATATTTCTATATGAGAATTAATATACTTTGGTTGCATTAAAAGTTACCTTTGACCGGGTGATGATAAAAGTGTATATTGGGTATATTATGAATCATATGAGAAATATGAATGATCTAGAAATGATTTAATCCTCCTATTTTAGGAGAGATATTATTGGCCTCTTGTTTGAGTTAGACTATGAAATGCATGGCCATGCTCAAATGTTGATTTTATGTTATAGTCTACTCATCGATCAAGGAAACCTGGATTAAATTATGAAGAGGATGACACATAACATGCCTCGAGTTTAATCTATAATATATGGTTAAAAGGATTATAGTACATTGTACATTATACACAAAAGGTTTAATCGATCACCGATTTAATTGTTATTACTTGGGTAACAATGATGTATTACTAGATGCCGCTCATTGTTTATGATTTTAAATTAGATTTAAAATTATTGCCAACGTAATAATAACCTAAAGGGTCGCACAAAGAATGATTGGAGGATTATTTAATTTAAATATAGATTTAAATTAAATGTAAGTAATTTGAATTATATTTTATTAATTAAGTGTGACTTAATTAATTAAATAAATAGGAAATTCGAATTTAATATTAAATCCGAAATTAAGTTATTGGATGATTAAGTGAGACTTAATAATACAATAATTAGAATTTTGAATTTAATAATAATAATAACTCTAAAATTAAGTTTAGGGTTGGAGGCCCGTTAACTCTTTCCTATATAATATCTTTTTCTAATAGAATTAGGGTTACACGTTTTATTTGATAAAATATAAACCCTAGCAGCTTGAAGATAGATAGAGAGAGCAAGAAAGGCAGCCTCAAGAACGTGCTAGTACACACCCATCCTCCGGGCGATCATTCGTGTGGATACCTTCAAGGCGTAGATCGTTCCAGCGACGGGCTACATGGTGATCATTCAAGACCTCCATCTTTCCATTAACGTAAAGCTTCTTAAGGTAAACATACTGAACTACGAATTAAATATTATTTTTCCCATGGATCCTGCGGAGGGTTTCGATATTTTAAGAATTAAATTTACATTTTCGTTGCGTTTATGTGCTAAAAACCCTTCCATGGCATCAGAGCTACTTGAGAAAAGTTTTTAATTCGTTTATGTGTTTAACCGTTTTCGATATATGAGCATGTACGTGATTCGCCATGATTTGATGTTGATATAATATGCTTGTATATGTATGGTTTTGAATATATATTATTCATGTGAGTTGTATAATCATAAGATGATTATGTAATATGTATATATACTGATATATACATGATTTATGTTTGTTCTAATTATGAGAATCATATTAGATACGGATTCTGAATTGGCTGCTGCAGATATGCTGAAATCTGGGTCTGGTGTCTGATTTACGCAAACGAATACTCTATTCCATAGGTAAACGAGTGTATGAACAAAACTGATCGCTAAAGCCATCAACGACTCGTCTGTAAGGCGTTTGACGTCGTTTACTGCCCGTAAACAGTGATTCTTGTTTTTCTGATTTTTCTGATTTTTGTCATATTTTTTTTATGATTAGATCATGGATAATATGATATGTTAAGACCAGATTATGTGTTCTAACATGCTTTTATGTGTTGTATGAGCATGGTGGATTGTTATGGCCTTTCGACCTTAGTGTAATGGTTTTGGTTTTGGTTTTAAATACGACTTGAATGTCGTCAATCTTTGTAATCATAAATCTCGAATGTAACTCGAGTTATTCTTATAAGTTCATTAGATTAGTTTTACTTTCAATCATGTAATGTAATTGAAGACTCAAGAAGGCTATCCAATGGAGGTGATTCAAAGAAGAAGACGAGACATAGAAGGAGTCTAAACAAAGAACAAGACGAGGCATACAAGAAGTCTAAACAAAGAAGAAGACTTATGTAATAAGTAGTTGTATTTATTTCCATCACCACATTAGGTTGACCTTGATCTTTATCATGAGCTTGATAAAGATGACATAGGATGGGGCCATAACCATCATGCATGAATGTATGTATTAGATACATCACCCATGCCATGCCTAAACAAGATAAAATCTGTAACGACTCAAGATTTTAAAATTTACAAACGATTATGTGATTCTCATGTTTATGAAACACGGAATGAAATACGAATCTTCTTTATTTCCGACATGGGGCGATTTTGTCAACAACGGGTTCATAGAACTTGTAAGGCTGTGGGTTTTAAGCGAGACCGATGTGACTACTCCACTACGTGGAAATCAAACCATTGACGAGTATTGATTTGAAGTATTTTTATTCAAGGAAAAATTGGAAATCTCTTTATGATGGGATCATAATCGTTTTAATACTAACAAAACCCTAATGTTTATATTAAGTTATTTAGATGCCTTCCAATATGTCCAACGCGTTAACCCCTAGATCGATAAGGAGTGGGTTCGCCAGAGCGAAGTACTCCCATCTATCGTGGGACGGCGTGTTGAAGTATATGATACTTTTAGACCTTTGGGTTTTAACTTAACTAAGTTACCACAATAGGATTGTGAACTTAGAGGCATAGAGTTTGGTGAGATTTATTGGATAAATAAGAATAAATGTTGTTCCACTAAACTATCCAAGAGTTATATAGTTGATATAATTGACAAATATCGTCTACCTTATTGAATCATGTTTTAGGAGTAAAGCGAAAGCTGAACTAAAATGTTGTGAAAATTTGGATCTTGGCTCACTAGAAAGTATATAGAAGATACTCTTTCCGAATTAATAGTTAGGGCTATTAATTTGATAAAATAGTGGGAGATATATATTTTGAATATATATGAATAATCACTTGAACATAATTTAATAATCATCTGTAAACTAATTTATCTTATGCATTTTAAACATTGTAGATATCAAATGGCAATCAATTCAAACAACTTCTCTCTGCGATCAGTCCTTGAGAAGGACAAGATGACAGGAACAAACTTCCTTGACTGGCAGAGGAACTTGAGGATTGTCCTCAAACAAGAGCGCAAGCTCTATGTCATAGATATCCCTCGCCTTGCACTTCTCACTGAAGGAGCATCCCATGCTCAACATAATGTTTATAAGAAACATATCGATGATGACACGGATGTTCAATGTCTCATGTTTGCGACCATGAGTGCTGAACTTCAGAAACAACATGAGAATATGGATTCTTATGATATGATTGAGCACCTTAAACGTATGTTTGAAGGACAGGCTCGTTAGGAGAGGTTTGATATTTCAAATCATTGCATGCATGTAAGCAGGGAGAACGTGATCCGGTTGGACCGCATGTTCTAAGGATGATTGGGTATATTGAGTAGCTTGCCAAATTAGGTTCCCCGATTGCTGTGGAGCACCAGATTGACCTAATTTTGCAATCTTTAAACATCAGTTATTCTCAATTTATGATGGATTACAATATGAATGAGATAGATAAGAACCCCACCGAACTGTTGGCTATATTGAAAACTGATGAGACCAACGTTTAGAAGACATCCCCTGCTCCCATGTTGATGGTGAATAAGGGGAAGGCCAAAGGAAAGGGTAAATGGAAAGGCAAGAGAAAGGTGGGATCTAAATCGAATGCCAATCCGAAACCTGATCCGACCAAGGCTTTGAAGCCTAAAGGTGGTGTTCCAAAGGTTGGTGATTGTCACTATTGCAAGAAACCAGGTCATTGGAAGAGGAACTGTCATGCTTATTTGGAGGATCTGAAGAAGAAGAAGGCTGTTGTTACTGCTTCTGATTCAGGTATTTATGTTATTGAAGTCAATTTGTCTACTTCTACATTTTGGGTATTAGATACTAGATGTGGTTCTCACATTTGTATAAATGTGTAGAAACTGCAGGGAAGTAGGATATTGGCTAAGGGAGAAGTCGACCTACGGGTTGGCAATGGAGCAAAGGTTGCTGCTTTAGCTGTAGGGACTTATCGTTTATCGCTGCCCACTGTGTGACGACCTCAATCTCGGGGTTAGGAAATGAGGACTCACACACCTCTAATCTACTAATTAAATATGCATAAACCCCGATTAACTACTAACAGGATCAACAGGATATAATATAAGACAAGATTACAACTACCAATCACCAAATCTAACTTACAAACCCAAAATATTATTAAATAATCAATATCGATTCCGGCTGGGAACCGACAGATAATTCATTGTATCTTTAAACACCTCTTTACTAGGCGCGAACTCACTCATAACCTGTACTACCTGCTCTGGCAACTGGAAGCCCTCAACACGGTAGGGACCACCAGGTACGCTCTTACGAGCAGTGCGCCTAAGCCTGGCCATCTTTTTGCTTAACTGCCATGGTTAGATTAAGACAAAACAATGAGTATAAAACTCAGCAAGTAACTAAATAGCAGTTCTACAATAACAATTCTCAATATGCTTTGAACAAACTAGGGCATTCTGTTTTAGCTAATCTAGGTGGCAGATTTCCGTATATTCATTTTTTTTGCTTTCTTTGAGATAAGGAAAGGTATCTGAAGAATAACTGGGCTTTCAAGAAACAAGGCTCGAAACAGGATGAAAGCCGACATTCAACACAAATCATTATAGGATCAAAATAGATCTTTCGGTAGAGGAAAGCAACAGTATTTCAAGATATAGAATCATTCATATGATCAACAATTTCAGGAATCAGGGTTCTGAGCTCTAAGCTCCACAATAACATAATCAACTCTTTTCAAAACAGTATAAACCATTTTCATTTCCAAAAATCAATTTACTGAATAAAAGTTTCAGTTCCTTTTCTTAAATAATCATTTAGAACCCTTGATTGGATCACTTATCTTTCCATTTCATTATATACGGGTGATCAGCCCGTATCGACCTCCATTCCGGTCTTTAAGGTACCATTCGGCATAATTTCAGCCTTAAATTGGACTAGTCCCACTAGCCTCTTACCATGACTGGACTAGTCCCACTAGCCTCTTACGTCTCAATCCAATCCATCAGGAATTCATTTGGAAAACCTTGAGTTGGAAAACAATAGGTTTTCTAAAATTTATTTTATCATTACCAAGCCTTTGAAATCATTCGGACTCTTTCAAGTCGAAACTCATTCTTAATTCAGATTTTTAAAGAAACAAAGTTCAGGGAGTGAATCAAAGATACGCAAGGAACAATTCTCAAGAATTCTGTATCAAGGTTAATAAGGTACTAAATTTGAAGGATCAGAAATAACTTAGGGATCATTAGGGCGATCAAGAGAAACAGGGTATCATTAAACAGAGTTAACCAAGATAATTAAAGGTTCAATATGATCATGGCATTATAGGAAACTTGAACAGAAAGGCAGATTATCAACGGGTGAAATCAATAGGATTATCAATAACAGGTTATCAAGAACAAAGGGTACTTCAAATCAATATCAGGGTTTCATAAAGCAAGGGTTTCATACTTTAACAGTTCAATACTCTACATGGTATGAACAACATTTCCTTTATAATCATTTACACAAGTAATCAGAGTTACTTGCCTGAAATTGCTTTCCTGAGGGTTGAACTACTGCCACCTAATATACTTTTCCCTTTCCTAGCCCGAATGCCCTCACGCTCCGAATCTACAATAAAACCAGAAATCTTAATTAGATTTCCAACTCTCGTTCCCGGAACGATCACTCTATACGATAACTCGATTATATTTTTGACTCGAACTTTACGAGTATAGCTTATACAAATAAGCACACAGCACATAGCACATAGCACAATTCTTTCTCGTAGTTTTTATATCCTTATATACCTAGCAATCAAAAGCGTACTCGCTTGACCTAGGCTATTTCTCAAATCACTCTAACACTACTCTTTTACGAGTACTAGACACATTTTCAACCAAACATTTACGTGCATACTATCACTTTTATCAATCGACTTAATTCCCTTTTCTTTTATTCCTTAATTCGAATCAAAACATCAAGCAAAATCAAAGATTTTCACCTATAACACTCAATCATTCTTTCAATTACCAAAATCAAGTTTTGACCTTTATTTCTTATGGCCTATTCGGCCTTATTGCAAATACCCACCATAAAATCAATCAAATACTCACTTTAATTCACATAAACACGTATCTCAATTAACAACCTTTAAAGAACCACTCTCCTTTCTTTTAATCATAGAAATCCAAACCATAATTATACATATACAATCAAATTTCTCAAAATTACACCATACAACTTTAGTTCTAACATGATTTCACATTTAAACTAGCACCATTTTCTTGATCAACAACCATTCGAACCAAAACATACATACATGCTCACATGCAATTCAATGTTAACTTAGCACAATATCAAACACTTTATCTTTATCACGTAAGCCAACTAAGTTCCTTAACACAATTGATTTCTATCTAAATTACAACATACATCCATTCATTCATCAAATTAATCTATTTTAACTCAATTTTGTAACGACCGAGGAATTACGCTTGTATTATGTTATAATAATAATAAATTATGTGTATTATTATGTGATTAAATGTGTTAAGTCGTTGAACCCTAACTGCTATGTGTTATGTGTTGGTTGTTTTGATCCAAACGTGTTTTGGATATTTGTTGAGCGTTCTATCGTCAGTTATATATATTATATCAAAACCCGTACAGCTCAAACAGTATTTTAAAAGCCCGTATTTCAAACAGAATCATTGGCTCTGTTTTATTAAAAATGCCCTATACCGTATCGCTATTCTGAACCCCTAGACGTTTTACAAATTGACCTTTTTCGCGAAAAACGACTTTTCCGGACCCCTTCAGGTACCAAAAACCCCACAAAAATCACATTTTTATTTTTATATGATCATGAAATTATCATATATCATTTTTCTTTGTATTTTTGTATTTTTCACAATTTTTGGGAATTTTTAGTATTTATTTTGTATTTATTGGATATTTAAAAATTCATTATTAATACCCAAGAATTATAAAAATTGGGGCCAAATATTTTTATTAGGAGTATAATTAGACCCTTAATTTTACTTAGGGGTATTATTTTCATAAATATAAATACCTGAATTATCATTAATTAAATCAGTTAATTACAATTAAAAATCAGAAAAAAAATAAAATAAAAGAAAAAGAAAGGGGATTAGGGTTAGGGTTTGGTGAAGAACAGCAGGAGGATCAAAGCACAAATTGAAGGTGATTCCGGAGTCCAAATCGTTCATGTAAGTAGTCAAATTGAAGCTGGTGATTCGTAGTTTATGATTATGTAACCGTTTTTGTTGTTTGATTTCTGGATTTTTGATTTGTATTTTCGGGTTTAATTATCAAATTCGGGTTTTAAGTTCTAGTTGTTGTTTGTTGATTTTGTTGGTTGGGTTGAGTAGATCGTTAAATTTCCTGTCGATACGTGTCTGTTTCGTCGATTTTGGTTGTGGTTTGCGAGTTCGCCGGATTTTGACGTCGCCGCCGCGTTCCCCAGTTTTCCGGCCACTACAGCGATCATCGGTGATTTAAAGCTGCGTATTTAGGTTCGTGGGATACGTAGGAGTCGATTCCAGCAAGTTTTAGCAGTGACTGATGTGGTGTAGTCACCGTTCGAATCGCCGGAAAAACCACCGGCGTCGTTGCCGGTGGCTGTTCATCCTTGACCCGAGTCGACCCGGTTTCGACCCGGGAAACGACCCGGGTTTGATCCTAAAAACCCAACCCCTGTTTCTGTTTTTGTGTTTTTGATTAAATTAATAATTTATTTATATTTTAGTAATTAAAAATCAGTTTTAATAATTCTAATAATTAATTAAAAATTAATTTTATATTCTGAAAAATAGTATTTATAATTTCTGAATTATTTTATTTAATTATAAATTCGAATTTATTTATTTAATTAATTATTTAATTATTTATCTAATTATTTATCTAATTAATTAATAATTAGGTAATTAATTAATAATTAGGTAATTAATTAATAAATAAATATTAGAAATAATTAAATAATATGATTAATAATTCGATAATTAGTTATTATTACGAGTAATGATTCGATAATTGAATTATTATTCGAGCGTTAGTTATTTGAATAATATTGTAATAATTATTCGTATCGTATAATTAGATATCCGTAATTAATTAATTAACGAATCGTACGAGTTTCAATAATAATCTAATAGATCGATAATTATGCGGGAGTTGCGAGTGGCTCGTGAAGATACGAGTAATTAATCGTTAAGTGATCTATAATTCTAATAATTCGTAGCTATTCGATAAATAGCGTATCAGTTAATTAAGTTGATTGATTATTTGTAAATAATCGATCTAATCGAATAAATATCGATAAGTTATAAATATTATAATAAATTGTGATTAATCCTAATAATTAGGGATTTATTATTTTAAATTATTAAATAAGTAATTATTTATTATTTATTAATTATTTATTTATTAAATATTTAAAAAGTGATTAATTATTTCGATAATTAATCACATAATTTTCAATAAATCGTAACTTCTTCGTTTTAACTCCAAAAATTATAAAAAAATTATTTTTGACTTTGATTTTTCTTAAATAATTATTTAAAAATTATTTTAGGATTTAAAAGGTTGTAATAATTATTTATAATGAATAATAAATTAAATCATCCGTATTTAATTCATAACAATTCAACCGTTAGTCCGATTTGAGTGAAATGAAGACCCATAGACTCAGAAAAATGAGAAGAATCCAATAAAAATAATTGTAAGTTATAATTTCTTCTGAAAAAGAGTGGTTGGTGATAATTGATAGTTCGAAGGTCCTAGTAGGGATATAATTGAGCCGAATAAATCCCGAAAAATTATAATAAAATTAGATACGACTAGTAATGCCGGTATAAGCCCATAATTGATTCTAAAAATAATTATAAATCTAGAAATTAATTATGTGCTTTACGTGCTACGTGCTTTATGTAATTATGTGAATAGATGTGCTGTATAAATGTATGTATATATATATATATGCGAGTCAGATAGAAACGCATGGGTAGACTGATAAGGTTGCGTGATATCAATTCAAGATACACGTATATAGTAAATTATCTAAACACCTATCTTTCTATGATTTGTTCAGTGTTAGCAAGGCAGAGCAAGCTAGGGTCAGAAGGCAGTAAGTTAAACCAGGTTAAGTACGCGCAAGGCAAGTTTTTCCCCTATTCTAAATTCAGAATAGTGATTTATATTTCCTTTCTATCGTATCAATTCTCTTTGATAATTATTGTTCATATACACTGTTACCCATTTATATCACTTGTTCCATTTCATTTAAATTCTTGATTTACCCAATTTATGGAATTCCTGTTCATATTTCAATTCCTTTACCCTATATATATTCTGGTATATCCTGGTGTTGGGATATATCAATAGCATACCGATTGTTCCGAATGCTCAGCCTTGGACTGGATGGTTACTATAAAGGCTGGGTTTTTCCCAGACCATTAATTAATAGGCCATAGTTGCCTGAGTACTCCTTATGTTGGTTGGGTCTATGCAGTTGGGTATAGATCCGCACTATATTCTGACTGATCAGCAGATTATAGTGCATATGTTGGTTCTTGTTTCCAGTCTTGTTCATTTGGCACTCGCCATCATTGGCAAATGATTATCATATACAGATACAGATGGTTGTTACAACCAACAGCTTATTGTTTCTCTTATTTCTCCTTCTCTATACCATATATATATACTCTTGCAGGCTTGTTGAGCAATTTTGGCTCATTTCTTTTATTGTCACTCCTATTGTTTTACAGTTAAGGTAGAGAATGAAACCCATCAGGACCCGCGTAGTCAAGAAGCGAGTCAAGCAGCGGGACCCTCTTATACCAAGAGTGTTCCTTCCTATTCCCGAAGAGAGCTTTGAATTGCCAGATCAGGTGTAGCAGGATAAGTAGTAACGTTGGTTTGAATAAGAGTTTGTGTAGTTTGAATAAAAGATTGTGTAGTGAAACTGTAGATAGAATAAAGTTTTGTAATAAAGAGAGTTCTTGAAACAGGTTTTATTTAGTTGGGTTTGTAATAAAGTGTAGTGCATGAATCTTGTTTCCAACCTCAACCCTTAAAAGATCCTGAGTAGTGATAGTTCGGGGTAATTATTATATTAATATTCCGCTTGTGCAGGTATAGTTGGTAATTGTTGTTAATAATGCCCCAAATCTATACCCCGGATTTGGAGGGTGTTATAGTTGGTATCCGAGCTTAGGATTGACCTTGGAAAACAAGAATGTTAGGGTTAAGATAAGATAGGAAAATAAGATAGAATGAGAGTGAGAGTGTTAGGACTGTTTGTCTATGTGATTAGAAGTTATGAGTTATAGGATTGTGATTTGATTGTTTTGTGTTATTATTTTTATGTATATTAGATGGCTTCTTTATCATCATCTACGGAGAGGACCGAGACAGATCCAGTGGATGCACAGGTAGTAGCTCCAGTGTCAGAGCAGATCTTACCCCCATTGCCACCTGAGCCAGCACCAGAGATACCACTTCCCCCGGAGGTACCAGGTTTTGCAGATTATTTTCCATATTTTGAGCCAGAGATACCAGATATTCCACCATTAGAGTTTCCGATGTTTGATATTCCTGATATGGTTGATCTTCCGCAGTGGGAGGATTTAGAGCCTCAGATTCCTATGCCACCAGTTGAGATTCCAGATATGCCACCGATGGAGCCAGAGGCAGAGCCGCCTGTGTATGCGCCTATGGAGCAGCCTGTCTTATTTCCTGCCCCATTAGCCATTTATGCACCTGTTCCGGGAGTGTATCAGTTTCCTCAGCCAGAGTTTATGGATGAGATCGTGGTAGATGGACCATTACCTTCTCGAGGTTCCAGCACTGATCTTCATGAGCATCATACCGTGACTTACCAGCGCTTTCAGGCAGAGAGGGAGGAGAGGATTAGATGGCAGAACCAGTGTAGAGAGATCCTTGGATTGTATGAGACACAGACGGATGGTCCTGTCAGAGCATTACGACCGGATTATATACTGAGAGAGAGACTACATCATATTCACCGAGTTAGTTCGCAGCAGCTTACTGAGTTGAGACAGCAGGATTTTAGTGCGGAGACAGCATATCGCAGAGCATTGGGACTTACCGAGGCAGTGCTAGAGGCAGTGCGGGAGGAGTTGAGCCACGTACCACCAGGATTTTGAGACCAGCAGATCGATGAGTGTTGTATTATGTATATTTTGTAGATAGAGGCATCATAGTATTGTATGACTAGTTTGTACGAGTGTAGCTACTGACTCTGACTGATAGTAGTAGCAGTACGACTGTTATATTATAGGGTTTTGTATCAAGCACTGACACCTGTAGCTGGTGTTCTACCTATATATATATATGAGATAATCTTTTGCATATTTTCTTTATTTTATTTCCAGTCATTTAAGCATTTACATTTATTTCAGTACCATTGCATATTTACAAATGTAGTTTTATTCACGATCATGTTGAAAAAAAAAAAAAAAAAAAAACATATCATACTGTTTTATTTATTCAGTTATTTAATAAGTTATTTTTATTTCTCGAATCGACTGTTTTAATATATGTTTAATATACTGTTATTAAATAAGATCCATTATTTATTTATCAGAAAAATGGCACCTAAGAGAAAAGCGCAGCCCGACTCATCGAATGGAAACACCGAGGGCCAAAACAATAATATACAGATGGATCAGATGTTTAATCTCATGCAACAGCAGATGTTGATGATGCAACAACAAATGCAGCAGCAGCAACAGCAGTTCCAGCAACAGATGTTACAGCAAGCCGCTCATCCAGGACATCAAATACCACCAGCAGCACCTACGACTACTTTCAAGCAATTTCAGTCGGTGAAGCCACCGGAATTTATGGGTTCCACAGATCCTACAAAAGCGAGAGCTTGGCTGAAAGAGATGGAAAAGGCTTTTTCGTTGGCAAAGGTCGAGGAAGAGCAGAAGACAGATTTCGCTAGCTATTTCCTAAAAGGCGAAGCTAATTACTGGTGGGAATCAAAGAAAGCTTTGGAAGAAGGTATGGTGAACTGGAACAGATTCACTGATCTTTTCTTGGAGAAATATTTTCCTCGTTTTATGAAAAACCAGATGGAGATCAAGTTCCTGGAGCTGAAACAAGACAACTTATCGGTTGCGGATTATGAAACCAAGTTTACTGAATTGGCAAGGTTTGTTCCAGAGCAGGTGGATACGGACGAGAAGCGGGCCAAGAGATTTCAGCAAGGACTAAAATCATGGATTCGTAGCAGGGTAGCTGTGTTTGAATTGACAACTTATACGGCTGTTGTTCAGAAGGCTATGATTATTGAAGGAGAAAGCGAAGCAGCTCAGAAAGAGAAAGGACCAGGGAATTTTCAGAATCGTTTCAACAAAAGGCCGGGATTTCAAGCTCGGGGAAAAGTAAATTTCAAAAGGCCAGAGCAGAACAATCAGAGGATGGGAAATCGACTACCTGCCCCAACTCAGCAAAGGCTTATTCGACCGCCTATACCTGATTGCAGAACGTGTGGTAGAAAGCATACAGGAGTTTGCAACAAGCTAAATGTTACGTGTTTCAAGTGCAAGCAAAGGGGACACTATTCTGGAGAATGTCCAATGGGAAAAGCAGAAGTTACTTGTTTTCAATGTGGGAGAAAAGGACATATCGCCAAAGACTGCAGAGGAATTGCAATGGCTGCCAGTATTCCAAGAGTTTTAGCATTACCTCCACCTCCACTACCACAGCAAAATCAGCCCAGAGCAAGGACTTTCAACATGTCAATGAAGGAAGCGGTACAGAGTCCGAATGTGGTTGCAGGTACACTTCCTGTAAATTCCGTAAATGCTTTAGTATTGATTGATTCAGGAGCTACTAGATCTTTTATTTCTGAAGCTTTTATCTCTAAGATAGATTGTGAGATTCAGTGGTTGGATGAAGTGTTAGTCATAAAATTAGCAAATAATGATCAGGTTGCAGTAGATCGAGTATGTCCGAGCTGTGATATTGAGATAGGGAGATGTCATTTTTCAGTTGATTTGATACCTTTTAGGTTAGGGGAGTTTGATATTATTTTAGGAATGGATTGGCTGTCTAGTAATCATGCTCAAATTGACTGTGCGAATAAGAGAGTGAAATTGCAAACTGAAGAAAATGAAACGGTAATATTTAAAGGTGAGAAGCAACAGCAGAAATTCCTATCAATAATGCAGACGAGAAGATTGCTACGTCAAGGATGTCAAGCTTATTTAGCCTATGTACGGGATGTTGATAAGGGAGATTTGAAGATTGAAGATATTCCTGTAGTTTGTGAATTTCTTGATGTTTTTCCAGACGAATTACCAGGACTTCCACCAGATCGAGAAATTGAGTTTACTATTGACTTGACGCCAGGGACTGAACCAATTTCGAAAGCTCCATATAGAATGGCACCTGTTGAAATGAGGGAATTAGCAAAGCAGTTGCAAGAACTTCTTGACAAAGGAATTATAAGGCCAAGTGTATCCCCATGGGGTGCGCCAGTATTGTTCGTGAAAAAGAAGGATGGTAGTATGCGACTGTGTATCGATTATCGTGAGCTGAACAAGTTAACTATCAAGAATAAATATCCTTTACCTCGCATTGATGATTTATTTGATCAACTAAAAGAAGCAGCATGGTTTTCGAAAATCGATCTACGATCAGGCTATCATCAGTTAAAGATCAAGGCCGAAGATATTCCAAAAACAGCGTTTAGAACAAGGTACGGACACTATGAATTTCTTGTGATGGCTTTTGGATTGACGAATGCACCTGCAGCGTTTATGGATTTGATGAATCGAATATTCAAGAAGTATTTGGATAAGTTTATTATTATATTTATTGATGACATCTTGATCTATTCAAAGACGGAAGAAGAGCATGCAGCGCATTTAAGAACGACATTGGAATTATTACGGAAGGAGCAGCTTTATGCAAAATTTTCCAAGTGCGAATTTTGGTTGAAAGAAGTGCAGTTTTTAGGGCACATCATCAGCAGAGAAGGCATTCAAGTTGATCCAGCAAAGATTGAAGCTGTGCTGAATTGGGAAAGACCAAAGACGCCGACAGAGGTTCGAAGTTTCTTAGGTTTGGCAGGATATTATCGAAGATTTGTCAAAGATTTGGCAAAGATAGCTATACCGCTGACCAAGTTAACTCGACAAAGTGAAAAGTTCGAATGGAATAGTAAGTGTGAAGAAAGTTTTCAAGAGTTGAAGAATCGGTTGGTGACGGCACCAGTGTTAGTATTGCCAGACGAGCAAGGAAATTTTGTTATCTACAGTGACGCTTCATATCGTGGGTTAGGATGTGTGTTAATGCAACATGGTAACGTCATTGCATATGCGTCGAGACAACTTAAACCCCATGAACAGAAATATCCTACGCATGATCTGGAATTAGCAGCAATTGTTTTTGCATTGAAGCTTTGGAGACATTATCTGTACGGTGAAAAATGTGAAATCTACACGGATCATAAAAGTCTGAAGTATATCTTCACGCAAAAGGAACTAAACATGCGACAACGTCGATGGCTGGAATTGATTAAAGATTACGATGTTACAATTAGTTATCATCCAGGAAAAGCAAATGTTGTAGCTGATGCGCTAAGCAGAAAAGAAAGATTAAATCGGTTGACTTCGTGCGAAGAATTGGCCAAGGAATTCGACAAATTGGAAATCGAAATTCGTATTCCTAATGAATCTGCAGAAACTATCTACGCTATGACTTTCCAACCAGAATTGCTGGAAAAGATTCGCCGTTGTCAAGAAAAAGTGATGAGTCAAGACGACAACTTAACAGGAGAAGAGATTACAACTCAGAAAGATAATGAAGGAATTTTACGTTTTGCGTCAAGAATCTGGATCCCTAACGTGACAGAATTAAAAGAAGAAATTATGCAAGATGCGCACAATTCGAAGTATTCCATTCATCCAGGAAGCACGAAAATGTATCGCGATTTGAAGGAAAACTTTTGGTGGCCGAATATGAAGAAGGAGATAGCAGAATGGGTGAGTAAATGTTACACATGCCAGCGAGTTAAAGGAGAACACCAACGTCCGAGTGGGTTATTGCAACCATTAGACATTCCAGAATGGAAATGGGAACATCTAGCGATGGATTTTGTGGTAGGTCTACCGAAGACTAGGGCAAATCATGATGCGATATGGGTAATCATTGACAGACTTACGAAGTCGGCACATTTTCTACCAATTAATGAAAGATTTTCGCTCGACAAATTAGTGCACATATATCTCAAAGAAATTGTGATGCGTCATGGAGTACCAGTATCAATTGTATCGGATCGAGATCCTCGTTTCAATTCAAGATTTTGGAGACAATTCCAAGAATGTCTAGGAACGAAATTGAACATGAGTACAGCTTATCATCCGCAAACTGACGGCCAAAGTGAAAGGACAATTCAAACGATTGAAGACATGCTACGAGTTTGTGCGATCGATTTTGAAGGCAGTTGGGATGAACATTTACCCCTAGTGGAATTTTCTTATAATAACAGCTATCACGCCAGTATTGGAATGCCACCGTATGAAGCATTATATGGAAGGAAATGCAGATCACCGGTGCACTGGGATGAAGTTGGAGAACGCAAGATTTTGGGTCCAGAATTAATTCAGCAGACAAAAGAAAAGATTAATCTTATTCGAAAACGAATCGAGGCAGCACAAAACAGACAAAGCAGATATGCAAACCAAGCCAGGAAGGATATGGACTATCAGGAAGGAGAACACGTATTGCTCAAAATATCGCCCTGGAAAGGATTGACCAGATTTGGCAATAAAGGGAAATTGAAGCCACGATACGTTGGACCGTTTGAGATTTTGAAGAAAATTGGAAAGGTTGCGTACGAGCTAGCTCTACCACCCCATATGCAGCACATTCACAACGTATTTCATGTATCTATGCTTAAGAGGTATAATCCAGATACAAGACATGTAATAGAGTATGAACCAGTAGAACTTCAGGCAGATTTGTCATATATAGAACAGCCAATAAGAATTCTAGATAGGCAAGAGAGGGTATTAAGAAATAAGTCTGTGTCATTAGTGAGAGTTTTATGGAGAAACCCAGTGGTTGAAGAATCAACCTGGGAGCTTGAGAGTGAAATGTTAGAAAAGTATCCTCAGTTATTTGTATAATTAGATTCTGAGGACAGAATCTTGTTAAGGGGGGGAGAATGTAACGACCGAGGAATTACGCTTGTATTATGTTATAATAATAATAAATTATGTGTATTATTATGTGATTAAATGTGTTAAGTCGTTGAACCCTAACTGCTATGTGTTATGTGTTGGTTGTTTTGATCCAAACGTGTTTTGGATATTTGTTGAGCGTTCTATCGTCAGTTATATATATTATATCAAAACCCGTACAGCTCAAACAGTATTTTAAAAGCCCGTATTTCAAACAGAATCATTGGCTCTGTTTTATTAAAAATGCCCTATACCGTATCGCTATTCTGAACCCCTAGACGTTTTACAAATTGACCTTTTTCGCGAAAAACGACTTTTCCGGACCCCTTCAGGTACCAAAAACCCCACAAAAATCACATTTTTATTTTTATATGATCATGAAATTATCATATATCATTTTTCTTTGTATTTTTGTATTTTTCACAATTTTTGGGAATTTTTAGTATTTATTTTGTATTTATTGGATATTTAAAAATTCATTATTAATACCCAAGAATTATAAAAATTGGGGCCAAATATTTTTATTAGGAGTATAATTAGACCCTTAATTTTACTTAGGGGTATTATTTTCATAAATATAAATACCTGAATTATCATTAATTAAATCAGTTAATTACAATTAAAAATCAGAAAAAAAATAAAATAAAAGAAAAAGAAAGGGGATTAGGGTTAGGGTTTGGTGAAGAACAGCAGGAGGATCAAAGCACAAATTGAAGGTGATTCCGGAGTCCAAATCGTTCATGTAAGTAGTCAAATTGAAGCTGGTGATTCGTAGTTTATGATTATGTAACCGTTTTTGTTGTTTGATTTCTGGATTTTTGATTTGTATTTTCGGGTTTAATTATCAAATTCGGGTTTTAAGTTCTAGTTGTTGTTTGTTGATTTTGTTGGTTGGGTTGAGTAGATCGTTAAATTTCCTGTCGATACGTGTCTGTTTCGTCGATTTTGGTTGTGGTTTGCGAGTTCGCCGGATTTTGACGTCGCCGCCGCGTTCCCCAGTTTTCCGGCCACTACAGCGATCATCGGTGATTTAAAGCTGCGTATTTAGGTTCGTGGGATACGTAGGAGTCGATTCCAGCAAGTTTTAGCAGTGACTGATGTGGTGTAGTCACCGTTCGAATCGCCGGAAAAACCACCGGCGTCGTTGCCGGTGGCTGTTCATCCTTGACCCGAGTCGACCCGGTTTCGACCCGGGAAACGACCCGGGTTTGATCCTAAAAACCCAACCCCTGTTTCTGTTTTTGTGTTTTTGATTAAATTAATAATTTATTTATATTTTAGTAATTAAAAATCAGTTTTAATAATTCTAATAATTAATTAAAAATTAATTTTATATTCTGAAAAATAGTATTTATAATTTCTGAATTATTTTATTTAATTATAAATTCGAATTTATTTATTTAATTAATTATTTAATTATTTATCTAATTATTTATCTAATTAATTAATAATTAGGTAATTAATTAATAATTAGGTAATTAATTAATAATTAGGTAATTAATTAATAAATAAAGATTAGAAATAATTAAATAATATGATTAATAATTCGATAATTAGTTATTATTACGAGTAATGATTCGATAATTGAATTATTATTCGAGCGTTAGTTATTTGAATAATATTGTAATAATTATTCGTATCGTATAATTAGATATCCGTAATTAATTAATTAACGAATCGTACGAGTTTCAATAATAATCTAATAGATCGATAATTATGCGGGAGTTGCGAGTGGCTCGTGAAGATACGAGTAATTAATCGTTAAGTGATCTATAATTCTAATAATTCGTAGCTATTCGATAAATAGCGTATCAGTTAATTAAGTTGATTGATTATTTGTAAATAATCGATCTAATCGAATAAATATCGATAAGTTATAAATATTATAATAAATTGTGATTAATCCTAATAATTAGGGATTTATTATTTTAAATTATTAAATAAGTAATTATTAATTATTTATTAATTATTTATTTATTAAATATTTAAAAAGTGATTAATTATTTCGATAATTAATCACATAATTTTCAATAAATCGTAACTTCTTCGTTTTAACTCCAAAAATTATAAAAAAATTATTTTTGACTTTGATTTTTCTTAAATAATTATTTAAAAATTATTTTAGGATTTAAAAGGTTGTAATAATTATTTATAATGAATAATAAATTAAATCATCCGTATTTAATTCATAACAATTCAACCGTTAGTCCGATTTGAGTGAAACGAAGACCCATAGACTCAGAAAAATGAGACGAATCCAATAAAAATAATTGTAAGTTATAATTTCTTCTGAAAAAGAGTGGTTGGTGATAATTGATAGTTCGAAGGTCCTAGTAGGGATATAATTGAGCCGAATAAATCCCGAAAAATTATAATAAAATTAGATACGACTAGTAATGCCGGTATAAGCCCAGAATTGATTCTAAAAATAATTATAAATCTAGAAATTAATTATGTGCTTTACGTGCTACGTGCTTTATGTAATTATGTGAATAGATGTGCTGTATAAATGTATGTATATATATATATATATGCGAGTCAGATAGAAACGCATGGGTAGACTGATAAGATTGCGTGATATCAATTCAAGATACACGTATATAGTAAATTATCTAAACACATATCTTTCTATGATTTGTTCAGTGTTAGCAAGGCAGAGCAAGCTAGGGTCAGAAGGCAGTAAGTTAAACCAGGTTAAGTACGCGCAAGGCAAGTTTTTCCCCTATTCTAAATTCAGAATAGTGATTTATATTTCCTTTCTATCGTATCAATTCTCTTTGATAATTATTGTTCATATACACTGTTACCCATTTATATCACTTGTTCCATTTCATTTAAATTCTTGATTTACCCAATTTATGGAATTCCTGTTCATATTTCAATTCCTTTACCCTATATATATTCTGGTATATCCTGGTGTTGGGATATATCAATAGCATACCGATTATTCCGAATGCTCAGCCTTGGACTGGATGGTTACTATAAAGGCTGGGTTTTTCCCAGACCATTAATTAATAGGCCATAGTTGCCTGAGTACTCCTTATGTTGGTTGGGTCTATGCAGTTGGGTATAGATCCGCACTATATTCTGACTGATCAGCAGATTATAGTGCATATGTTGGTTCTTGTTTCCAGTCTTGTTCATTTGGCACTCGCCATCATTGGCAAATGATTATCATATACAGATACAGATGGTTGTTACAACCAACAGCTTATTGTTTCTCTTATTTCTCCTTCTCTATACCATATATATATACTCTTGCAGGCTTGTTGAGCAATTTTGGCTCATTTCTTTTATTGTCACTCCTATTGTTTTACAGTTAAGGTAGAGAATGAAACCCATCAGGACCCGCGTAGTCAAGAAGCGAGTCAAGCAGCGGGACCCTCTTATACCAAGAGTGTTCCTTCCTATTCCCGAAGAGAGCTTTGAATTGCCAGATCAGGTGTAGCAGGATAAGTAGTAACGTTGGTTTGAATAAGAGTTTGTGTAGTTTGAATAAAAGATTGTGTAGTGAAACTGTAGATAGAATAAAGTTTTGTAATAAAGAGAGTTCTTGAAACAGGTTTTATTTAGTTGGGTTTGTAATAAAGTGTAGTGCATGAATCTTGTTTCCAACCTCAACCCTTAAAAGATCCTGAGTAGTGATAGTTCGGGGTAATTATTATATTAATATTCCGCTTGTGCAGGTATAGTTGGTAATTGTTGTTAATAATGCCCCAAATCTATACCCCGGATTTGGAGGGTGTTATAAATTTCATTCGGCAATAACTCAAATTCACATCCCAAGGACAAATCATTGACATGCACATCTTGATCCTTTTTAAAACTAACATGCAATCACTTTTAGTCCATTTATACTTAGTGTTTACCAAGATTATCCAACAAAAATCAATTTCCTTTCTTATTAACACAAAAATTCGAACCTAAACTTAGCATGCAACAATATTTTCATTCCTTTTTAATCTAATAACAATCCCTCATCATTTTAAACAAGTTAATTCAAATCAAACAACCTTAAAGATTAAAACCATTCGGCCTTTTTCAAAAATAATCATGCAACTTGATATTCTTAATTCTTGAATCACAAATCCACCTATATTTCAACATCAAATCAATGACTCATGCATTTCAATATAATCAACTTGATTTCCTTAAAATAGTAAGGGCCATTCGGCCTTTTAATCAAAACACCACATGCAAACATAAATAAGTGATCTTAAGGTTCTAGAGCTCAGTTTTTAACATCATAGCTCACCACCGGTTCACCGGAGTTCATCACCGGTGGCGGTGGCTTCACGGTGGTGCCCTCATTCGAGGGTGTCCAACCACGAAACCCCCGATTTCTCAAAAGAAATGTATCAACACCACATGCAAACTGATTTCAGCACAATAATCATAGGATACGAACTAATCAAGCAAGCCCTCGGTTCTTGGCTCAAAACCGAACCCAAAAACACACACACACACACACTTCGGCATGCAAGCACCAATACACACATGCACATACTTCTACCTACACATAAGTGTTTATTAAGAAGAATTAGGGATGATTGATAAGTTTGATCAAGGAAAAAGGAGGTATACCGAGAGAAATTGAAGAGAGAGCCGAGAGAGAGTTGTTCGAGTGAGAGAGAGAGTGAAAGAAAAAGAGGAGAGAAAAGAGTGAGTGCATGGAAAAGAAAGAAGAAAATGGGGAGGAAGGAGTAATTTATACTCCACCAACATAAGGGCAAAATGGTAATCTAATAACTCCCTTTTTAATTTGCATTTTGTTTCTCTTTTTACTCAAATGTAACAAAATTCAAAATAAAAATATTTCTCTCTCGGAAAGTCGAGAATTATTGAAAATGACAATTTTAACACGTAGGTCTCGAAATTAGCTTTTCATCCATTACTCATAATAAGAATTTGAGCGAGCGGTTGATTTTATATGAATTTCGCAAACTCGCTTTAATAAATACCTTTTCCACATAAAATCAATTTAAAAATGCAAAGACCCACAATTAAATTCACTTATCATTTTTAAAAAGTCTCTAAGACCTCTACGAAGATAACAGAACGAATCCCATGTTTTTATCCATCTCAGATGATTTTATAAAAATGCACGAAGGTTAAATAAACCCTTATGTAAATCACATAATTCCTTTAAAATTCACAGAAATTAACATAAAACATATAATCATGCACACAGTCAAGCAATCACACACATATAGTCACATAACGACTCAGGTCTGATCATAGAATCTATCCCTCTTTAATCTTTATTCTCTTTTTACGCGTACCGGGTCACGTTCAGCCTGACGGCCCGACGCTCAGCATTTCGAATACGCTTCTCATTACCTTTGCCAATCAACACGTCTCTTAAGACGAAATACTTCATTCATTTACTTCACATATAATTCACATTTTATATTATTTAATTTTCATACTAGGACGGGTTCCGTTCTACCTGACGGCCCGAAACCACAGCTTGACTTTTAAGCTGACTCTTTAAATTGGAACGTTTTTATCCACGCTCCTTAACTCTAGTATACAGATAAGACAAATAATCACCACTTAATCACATAATCTCATCACATAACACATACTTTACTTTCTTAATTACGATGCAAAATTCTCGGTCGTTACACACTGGGCTTGTTTAGAACTAGATAACTATTTTTACGTGCCTGCGATTTGCAGAAACATTATTTTGGTTTCTTGTTTGGACAATAAAGGTTTTTCATATTTGATTCAGAACAATAGTTGTTCCTTTTCATTAAATAATGTTACCTACGGGATTGCACGTTTGTTTAATGGTTTATATGTTCTTGATATAGATACTCCTGTCTATAACATAAATAATGATAATAAACGTATGAAGATGAAAGACTCAAATCAAACATACCTTTGGCATTGTCGTTTAGGTCACATAAATGAGAAACGCATTTCCAAATTACATAAAGATGGTTACTTGGATAAGTTTGATTTTGAATCATACGAAGAATGCAAATCTTGTCTCATTGGCAAAATGGCTAAAGCTCCTTTTACCGGACAAGGTGAAAGGGCCACCGAACGATTATGACTTATACATAGTGATGTATGTGGTCCAATGCGTACGATGGCAAAAGGTGGCTTTTACTACTTCATTACTTTTACTGATGATTTCAGTAGATATGGATATGTGTATCTTTTGAAGAACAAATCCGATTCTTTTGAAAAGTTCAAAGAATACAAGGCTGAAGTGGAAAAGCAAACAGGGGAAAGTATAAAAGTTCTACGATCAGATCGTGGAGGAGAATACTTAAGCCTCGAGTTTCAAGGTTTCTTGAAGGAGTGTGGTATCGTATCACAACTTACTCCTCCTGGAACGCCTCAATGGAATGGAGTTTCTGAGAGGAGAATTCGTACCTTGTTGGACATGGTGCGATCGATGATGAGTCTAACAGATCTTCCAATAAGTTTATGGAATTATGCTCTAGAAACAGCTGCATATACACTAAACCGAGTTCCAACTAAATCGGTTCAAAAGACTCCATATGAGATATGGACTGAGAAACATCATAACATGTCTTTTATGAAAGTATTGGGATGCGAAGCATTTGTGAAACGCTTGGTATCTAACAAGCTAGGACCAAAATCGGATAAATGTTATTTTGTGGGATATCCTGAAGAAACTAAAGGGTATAGTTTCTATAATCCTACCGAGAACAAAGTGTTGGTTGCTCGAACCGCTGTATTTCTTGAAAGAGAGTTACTTTCAAAGAAAATTTGTGGGAGGACTATAGATCTCGATGAAGATTGAGTTGTACAAAATAATATTGAACCAGAGTTGGAAAATGGGCAGGAAGTACATCAAGATATTCCTGCTCCGGAAACACAGGTTGTTCGTAGATCTAGTAGGGCTCGTCATGAGCCAGAGAGATATTATGGATTTCTCTTGACTCAATATGATGATGTAATTCTCATAGATAATGATGAGCCTCTTACCTATCAAGATGCTATGAACAGTCCAGACTCCGAGAGATGGCTAGAGGCCACGAAATCCGAAATGGAATCCATGTATCAAAATAAAGTATGGACTTTAGTTGATCCACCTGAAGGGGTAAAACCTATAGGGTGCAAGTGGGTTTTCAAGAAGAAAACTGACATGGATGGTAAAGTACAGACCTATAAAGCGCGACTGGTGGCAAAAGGTTTCAAACAAGTTCATGGTATAGACTATGATAAGACCTTTTCACCAGTTGCTATGGATAAGTCCATCAGGATTTTGCTAGCAATAGCTGCTTACTACGACTATGAGATTTGGCAAATGGATGTCAAAACTGCTTTCTTAAATGGGAGCCTTGAAGAGGATGTATACATGATACTGAAGGGTTTTTAGCACATAAACGCAACAAAAACGTAAATTTAAATCTTAAAAAAAACCGAAACCCTCCGCAGGATCCATGCGAAAAATAATATTTAATTCATAGTTCAGTATGTTTACCTTAAGAAGCTTTACGTTAATGGAAAGATGGAGGTCTTTAATAGCAATCCAAGAACGATGAACGGAAATCCCTAGCAGCTGCTCCTCAAGTGTGAAGCACTCCACCGGTATCCACCAAGAGTACAATGTGATGGAGGAGGAAGAGGTTGAGAGAATTAGTTGCCTCCCTCTTGTTCTACTTTAGAATTAGGGTTAATTATTTGGATTTAGGCAAATAGGATTTATAATAGTATATTTATAGGCAAAATTTTCAGCTGAAAAGTTTCCATAAAATATTATTATTATTAACCCTTTAATTGATTATTCTTATTAACCAATTAACTAATAATTAAAATACCTTTTAATCATTAATGCCTTTTCTAAACACTTTAGAAAAATAATTCTCTCACTTGATTTAATTTCCAAAATTAAATTCTTAATTAATAATATTAAAAATTAATTAAATCTCATTTAATCAATTATTAAATCTGCTTATTAATTATTAATTTTATAAATAAATAATTACCAGCCATTATTAATTAATTCCTCCACCATTAAATCATTCTCTTTTATGGTGTGACCCTGTAGGTTCAATATTAAGCCGGTAGTAGAAATAAATAATAATAAAACTATTTTATCATTATTTATATAAATTCTCTAATTCATTAAATATGATTAATTAATAAAATTAATCATATTTATTCTACACCGTGAGGGATACTTCTCAGCATATCGCGACTATCCGGATAATACGAATTCACTGCTTAGAATACCAAGAACCTATTCAGTGAGTAGTTACCGTACAATCAATTCCTTCTACCCTGCAATGTCACGATTAAATACAAGGTATGAAACTTGTGTCAAGCCTATCTTATTTAATCATTTGCTTTCCCATTCACTATGCTTAGTTCTATTTAATGTAAATTAGAAACTCCTTTCTAATTTCATTCACTATGGCCAGAGATTCCTGAACTAGCATAAGTGGATCAACATTGAACATTCTCTTCCTTCATTGGAAGGGCTAGATCCTTTATTGATCATACACTATCTTCGTGTACGAATTCCTATACCCAGTAGAGCCCTTATAATTGTCCCTGGAGACTAAGAACTAAACCAAAGCATAGTTCAGTGTACACAAGATGACTATGATGACCTCAAGTCTAAGGATACTTGTACAACTATCACTTTGTGAACAACTGCTGACACATGAGTGAACTCCATCAGTTGTTCAGCTGTGTGAGTCATGTTCAGTGAACTTATTCTATAATAAGCACCTACATACTAGCTATAGTGTCACCACACAAATGTCTATGAGAATAGACATCCTTCATAATGAAGCAAGCATAGTATGTACCGATCTTTGCGGATTACTAATTACCAGTTAGTAATCCTACGACCAGGAAATATTTAAGTTTAGAGTTATTAACTTTTAGGTCTCATTATTATGATCTCATCATAATTCATAAAAAACTTTACTCTAAACTATGGTATATCTTATTTAAAACTTAAATAGATAAAGCCCGCAATAAAACCAAAACAAGTCTTTTATTAATATCAATGAAATCAAAACAGATTACATAAAAGTTATTCCTAAATCATCATACATGATTGGACTTAGGACACATCTCTTTCAATCTCCCACTTGTACTAAAGCCAGTCACTCTGGTATCTAATACCCATCTTGTCTTTATGACGATCAAAGTGACTTTGAGAAAGTGGCTTTGTGAGTGGGTCTGCTACGTTGTTATATGTGTTAACTCTCTTGACGTCTCCTCTTTCAATACAATACAAGAAATGTTACCGCGCTCCCACTAACCTTTTTTTTGACACATGGTTCATCTATGTTTTTGATAAAACCAAACTCTTTGATTATCTCATCAAAACGGATGTTCCATCAACGAGAAGCTTGCTTTAAACCATATATGGTTCGCAGCAGCTTACACACCTTTGTTCATTTCCCTTGGAAAGAAAAACCCTCTGGCTGTGTCATATACACTTCCTCTTCAAGTTTCCCATTGAGGAAGGCCGTTTTCACATCCATTTTCCAGATCTCATAGTCGTAGTAAGCAGCAATCGCAAGCAAAATCCGAATTGATTTTAACAGGGCTACAGGAAAAAAAGTTTCATCAAAGTCAATCCCTTGCCTTTGTCTGAATCCTTTTTCCACGAGCCTGGCCTTATAGGTCTCCACCTGCCCATCTGCTCCAATCTTTTTTATATATACCCACTTGCACCCTATAGGGTTAACACCTTCAGGCGCCTCAACCAGAGTCCATACTTGGTTGGTATACATAGATTCCATTTCGTATTTCATGGTACTATGCCATTTCTCTGAGGCAACACTACTCATAGCCTCATTATAGGTCACAGGGTCGCCATCATCAATGATTGATAACTCATTGTCATTCTCAATGACAAGGCCATAATACCTCTCAGGTTGGCGAGACACTCTCCCTGACCTACGAATGGGCTGTTCCACAGAAGGTTGTTCAGTCTGAACAGGTGTTTCCACTTGATCCGTAGTAGTTTGTGCTTCTTGAACTTCATCAAGTTCAATTTTGCTCCCACTATTTCCTTCAAGAATAAACTGCTTTTCCAAGAAGGTAGCATGTCTGGAGACAAACACCCGATGATCGGTGTAAAAGTAATACCTTAAAGTCTCTTTAGGATATCCCACAAAATTACATTTTACAGATCGAGATTTCAGCTTATCTGGGTCAACTTTCTTGACATAAGCTGGACATCCCCAAATCTTAACGTGTTTAAGACTCGGTTTCCTTTCTTTCCATATCTCATATAGAGTTTAAGGAACAGATTTGGAAGGCACCTTATTCAGTAAATATGCTGAGGTTTCCAATGCATAACCCCACAGGAATACTGGAAGATTCGCATAGCTCATCATGGACCGAACCATGTCTAACAAAGTTCGATTTCTCCTTTCAGATACCCCATTCAACTGTGGAGTATATAGAGGAGTCCACTGTGAGACTATACCATTTTCTTTGAGATAAGCTGGAAACTCTCCATTCAAGTATTCACCACCTCGATCTGATCGAAGAGTTATAATACTATGTTTGGTTTATTTCTCCACTTCATACTTATATTCTTTAAACTTTTCAAAGGCTTCAGACTTGTGTTTCATCAAATACACATATCTGAATCTAGATCGATCATCTATGAAAGCAATGAAGTATGAAAATCCACCCATGGCTGGCGTAGACATTGGTCCACATACATCTGTGTGTACCAATCCTAGCAAATCTGCAGCCCTCTCTCCATGTTTACTAAATGGAGATTTGATCATTTTACCCAATAGACAAGACTCATATGTAGGATATGATTCAAAATCTAAGGGGTCAAGTAACACTTCCTTATGCAATGTCCGCAGTCTATTTTCACTAATATGACCAAGTCCGCAGTGCCACAAGAAAGTGAGATTTTCATCATCCCTTTTTCTTTTATTAGTATGTTCAATTTATAGTAAATTATGCTCTACATCACATACATGCAGACCATTGTTTAAAATACCACTTCCATAAAGAACGTTATCTCTAAGAATTGAACATTTATTATTCTGAATAACAAACAAAAATCCAGCCAAGTCTAACATGGAATAGAAATAATATTCCTCACAATCGAGGGAACAAAATAATAATTATTTAGAACAATAGTCTTGCCCGTAGGCATATGTAAATGAAATGATCCTACAGCTTCAACAACAACTCTTGCTCCATTTCCCATCCATAGAATCACCTCATCTTCTTCAAGAGTCCTACTTCTCCTTAGTCCCTGCAACGAATTGCAAATATGAGAACCACAGGCGATATCTAATACCCAAGTAGAAATTTGACTTAGTGACATATTAACTTCGATCATGAACATACCTGAATCAAAAGCGGTAGTCTCACTACCCTTCTTCTTCTTCAATTCTGCAAGGTAAACCTTGCAGTTCCTCTTCCAGTGCCCCACCTTGTTACAGTGAAAGCAAACAGCTTTGCTCTTAGGGTCTTCAGCTTTTGGTGGAACCGGCTTTTTCTCACCTACTTTCTTCTTCTTGGAAGGGTTCTTCTTCCTTTTCTTAGGATTGGAACCTTCACCAATTAGAAGAACAGAACTCTTCTTAGGGGGAAAATTCGATTCAGCAGTCTTCAACATGTTGTGGAGTTCAAGCAGGCTGACATCCAGCTTATTCATGTGAAAGTTCACAACAAACTGCGAGAACGAATTCGGAAGTGATTGCAAGACCAAGTCTTGGCTCAGCTCCCCATCCATGGCAAAACCAAGTTGTCCAAGATGTTCAATCAAATTGATCATCTTAAGTACATGGTCATTCACAGATGATCCCTCAAACATCCTACAACCGAACAGTTCCTTCGATATCTCATATCGAGCTGTCCTCCCTGCCACATCATACAACTCTTGTAGATGCAAAGGATAGTGTGAGCATCCATATGCTCATGTTGCTTCTGTAGCTCGATGTTCATGGAAGCTAGCATGATACATTGAGCAACATTTGCATCATCTATCCACTTACGATACACAACATATTCATCATTATGTGCATCACTAGCAGGTTCAGTAGGCTTAGGTGATTCAAGCACATATTCCAGCTTCTCAACCCCGAGAACAATTCTCAAGTTTCGAAGCCAGTCAGCAAAATTAGGACCAGTCAACTTGTGAGCATCTAGTATACTCCAGAGTGATAGTGCAGAAGACATAACGAATATAGTAAATCTATAAATGATGAACATATAACAACACTTAGCTGAAAGGAATATGTCCTAAGTCCAATCATGTATTAGGATTTAGGAATAACTTTTATGTAATCTGTTTTGATTTCATTGATATTAATAAAGACTTGTTTTGTTTTTATTACGGGCTTTATCTATTTAAGTGTTTAAATAAGATATACCATAGTTTAGAGTAAAGCTTTTTATGGATTATGATGAGATCATAATAGTGAGACCTAAAAAGATGATAACTCTAAACTTAAATAGTTCCTGGTCATAGGATTACTAACTGGTAATTAATAATCCGCAAAGATCGGTACATACTATGCTTGCTTCATTATGAAGGATGTCTGTTCTCATAGACATTTGTGTGGTGACACTATAGCTAGTATGTAGGTGCTTATTATAGAATAAGTTCACTGAACATGACTCGCACAGCTGAACAACTGATGGAGTTCACTCACGTGTCAGCAGTTGTTCGCATAGTGATAGTTGTACAAGTATCCTTAGACTTGAGGTCATCATAGTCATCTTGTGTACACTGAACTATGCTTTGGTTTAGTTATTAGTCTCCAGGGACAATAATTAGGGCTCTTCCGGGTATAGGAATTTGTACACGAAGATAGTGTATGATCAATAAAGGATCTACCCCTTCCAGTGAAGGAAGCGAATGTTCAAGGCTGATCCACTTATGCTAGTTCAGAAATCTCTGGCCAGAGTGAATGAAATTAGAAAGGAGTTTCTAATTTGCATAGAACTACGCATAATAAATGGTAAGCAAATGATTGAATTAGATAGGCTTGACACGAGATCCATGCCTTGTATTTAATCGGGACATTGTAGGGTAGAAGGAGTTTATTGTACGGTAACTATTCACTGAATAGGTTCTTGGTATTCTAAGCAGTGAATTCATATTATCCTGGTAGTCGCGATATGCTGAGAAGTATCTCTCACGATGTAGAATAAATGTGATTAATTAATCATATTTAATAAATTAGAGAATTTATATAAATAATGATAAAATAATTTTATTATTATTTATTTCTACTACCGGCTTAATATTGAACCTACAGGGTCACACCATAAAAAGAGAATGATTTAATGGTGGAGGAATTAATTAATAATGGCTAAATAATTATTTATTTGTGAAATAAATAATTAATTGGCAAATTTAATAATTGATTAAATGAGATTTAATTGATTATAAATTAATTAAGAAAAGTTCTTAATATTATTAATTAAAGGATTTAATTTTTGGAAATTAAATCAAGAGAGAGAATTATTTCTAAAGTGTTTAGAAAAAGGATTAATGATTAAAAGGTGTTTTAATTATTAATGAGAATAATAAATGGGATAATAATAATAATATTTATGGGAAAATTTCAGCTGAAAATTTTGCCTATAAATACACTATTATAGACCCTATTTTATTCGAACCCACATCGAACCCGAAAACCCAAAAAGTTTGGAAAACCCAATTCTCTCCACCTCCTTCCTCCTCCTTAACATCGTTTTCTTGGTAGATACCGGTGGAGTGCTTCACACTTGAGGAGCAACTGCTAAGGATCTCTGATCGTTGTCTCCGAATTATTTTAAAAGGTTAGATTCGATCCCTCGAATTTTTATTCACGATTTATATGCTTTTATTTGGATTTTGTATGTGTAAAAGTGTTTTGCCATGCCCCCGCTGCGTTTAAAATCCAACATTAGCAAATATTCAATTTCATTTCAAGACACTATATGAATCGGGTCTTTATTCATAAGTGGATCCCACTAGTTTATCTAATTTATACAACCCCTAAGTGAAAATTAAGCATTCATAATGCTGGTGGGAATAGGGATCCTACATTCCATCACACAACCTCGGCTGTAGCACGAAATGTCATGTGATGTTCAATAGGAAGACAACTCTTGTCAATTACATCTTATGTTATTCCCTAATAAAACTTTAGCCTCTTGAATAATTGAGTCACGGCGGTAGCACGACAGACTCAATATTCTAAGTCAAGTCTAACCCAACATTTCGTACAATTGAATCAGTCTCCAACGGCCCACGGCTGTAGCATGTAACGACCTTTAGATTCTAATTCAATGTACACATCTCTATGTAATAGACAAGTATTTCTTATTTCGAAATCAAAGACCTCGGCTGTAGCACGAAACGACAATGATTTAAAAATAAGAACCACTTTCTACCATGTTGGAAGGCTATGACCGACACAAGCCCATTGCGTCATTGGCCAATTACTACTTGATATTATTTAATTTTAGAGGGATTATATTATGTTACAATCATAATCATATTATAAAGAGATTCTTCCTTTTAAATTAAATATTTCAAATCAATAATGGATAATCAGATGATTTCCAGATCGGGGGGAGCATTGTCAAGAGGCGTCACTTAATACCCATTTCTTACAGATAAAAATCTGCTTTTGACAGAATCATCCTTTCTCTCAATATTGAAAATTCATATTTAATTACGTGTTTCATAAACACAAGAATCTAATGATTGTATTCATAATATTATTGTTAAGGCAAGAAACGATTCCTATTCTAGATTTTCTAGAGCACGCCTTATATTGATTTAAGTTCACCTAAATCTATCATCGCATGGTAAACATAGGCATATATCTCATACATAAAATTAAATAAACAAGTAAATGTAAAGTGCAATAAATTAAATGTGTTTGGTTATGGCCCCATCCTAAGTGATCTTTATCAAGCTCAAGATAAAGATCAAGGTCAATCTAATATGGTGATGGAAATAAATACAACTACTTATTACATAAGTCTTCTTTTTTGTTTAGACCTCTTGTATGCCTCGTCTTCTTCTTTGTATCTCCTCCATTGGATATCCTTCTTGAGTCTTCAATTACATTACATAGATTGAAAGTAAAACTAATCTAATGAACTTACAAGAATAATTGAGTTACATTCGAGATTTATGATTACAAAGATTGACGACATGCAAGTCATATTTAAAACCAAAACCAAAACCATTACACTAAGGTCGAAAGGCCATAACCATCCACCATGCTCATGCAACACATAAAAGCATGTTAAAACACATAATCTGATCTTAACATATCATATTATCCATGATCTAATCATAAAAAAAATATGACAAAAATCAGAAAAATCAGAATCAAATCAGAAAAACAAGAATCACTGTTTACGGGCAGTAAACGACGTCAAACGCCTTACAGACGAGTCGTTGGTAGCTTTAGCTATCAGTTTTGTTCAGACGCTCGTTTACCTATGGAATAGGGTATTCATTTGCGTAAATCGGACACCAGACCCAGATTTCAGCAAATCTGCAGCAGCCAATTCAGAATCCGTATCTAATATGATTCTCATAATTAGAACAAACATAAATCATGTATATATTAGTATATATACAGATTACATAATCATCTTATGATTATACAACTCACATGAATATCGTATATTCAAAACTATACATATATAAACATATTATATCAACATCAAATCATGGCGAATCACGTACATGCTCATATATCGAAAACAGTTAAACAAATAAACGAATTAAAAACTTTTCGCAAGTAGCTCTGATGCGATTGAAGGGTTTTTAGCACATAAACGCAACGAAAACATAAATTTAAATCTTAAAAAAAACCGAAACCCTCCGTAGGATCCATGCGAAAAATAATATTTAATTCGTAGTTCAGTATGTTTACCTTAAGAAGTTTTACGTTAATGGAAATATGGAGGTCTTTAATAGCGATCCAAGAATGATGAACGGAAATCCCTAGCAGCTGCTCCTCAAGTGTGAAGCACTCCACCGGTATCCACCAAGAGTACAATGTGATGGAGGAGGAAGAGGTTGAGAGAATTAGTTGCCTCCATCTTGTTCTACTTTAGAATTAGGGTTAATTATTTGGGTTTTGGCATATAGGGTTTATAATATTATATTTATAGGCAAAATTTTCTGCTGAAATTTTTTCATAAAATATTATTATTATTAACCCTTTAATTGATTATTCTTATTAACCAATTAACTAATAATTAAAACACCTTTTAATCATTAATCCCTTTTCTAAACACTTTAGAAAAATAATTCTCTCACTTGATTTAATTTCCAAAATTAAATTCATAATTAATAATATTAAGAATTAATTAAATCTCATTTAATAAATTATTAAATCTGCTAATTAATTATTTATTTCACAAATAAATAATTAACAGCCATTATTAATTAATTCCTCCACCATTAAATCATTCTCTTTTATGGTGTGACCCTGTAGGTTCAATATTAAGCCAGTAGTAGAAATAAATAATAATAAAACTATTTTATCATTAATTATATAAATTCTCTAATTCATTAAATATGATTAATTAATAAATTAATCATATTTATTCTACATCGTGAGTGATACTTCTCAGCATATCGCGACTATCCGGATAATACGAATTCACTACTTAGAATACCAAGAACCTATTCAGTGAGTAGTTACCGATCTTTGCGGATTACTAATTACCAGTTAGTAATCCTACGACCAAGAAATATTTAAGTTTAGAGTTATCATCTTTTAGGTCTCATTATTATGATCTCATTATAATCCATAAAAAGCTTTACTCTAAAATATGGTATATCTTATTTAAACACTTAAATAGATGTCCCAATGTCTCATGGGATATTGATCTCAAAAGACAACTACCCTAAATCATTAGATGATAAGGGCCGTATGAGCAAAGTTCCATATGCTTCGACAATTGGATCTATAATGTATGTGATGATATGTACTCGACCTGATGTTTTGTATGCCTTGAGCATGATGAGCAAATACCAGTCTAATCCTGGCGAGGGTCACTGGACTGCAATCAAGAATATTCTTAAGTACTTGAAAAGGACTAAAGATTCATTCTTGGTGTATGGAGGAGATGATAAGCTGGTTGTAAAGGGTTACACTGATGCTAGCTTTTAGACAGACAGAGGCGATTCTGTATCTCAGTCAGGTTTTCTATTTTGCCTTAATGGTGGTGCTGTAAGCTGGAAGAGTTCAAAGCAAGAGACAGTAGCTGATTCTACAATGGAAGCTGAGTATAATGCTGCCAGTGAAGCAGCCAAAGAGGCTGTTTGGATACGGAAATTCATAACGGGACTTGGTGTGGTTCCATCGATCACAGATCTAGTTGATCTTTACTGTGATAATAATGGAGCCATCGCGCAGGCTAAAGAACCAAGGTCCCATTCCCGGGCAAAGCATATACCGAGGAGATATCACCTCCTTCGAGAGATTAATGAAAGAGGAAATATACATATATGTAAAGTGCATACTGATGATAATGTTGCAGACCCACTGACTAAGGCTTTGTCACAGCAAAAGCATGAAGGTCATACTAGTTCCATGGGTATTAGATATATGGGTGATTGGCTCTAGTGCAAGTGGGAGATTGTTAGTGTTTGTGCCCTAGAGACAACACTATTATGTTTATATTATGAAACATTTGGATTATTAATTCTGATTATATGGATTATTCTTTAGTAATTTATTATATCTTTATTTTATGCGATAAGATGTTAGATTAATAAATGTCCTTGGAATATGATATGTAATTTTATATCTCTAAGTACGTGACTTATGAGAATAGTATCGATATTCCAAAAGATCCTTGGTCAAGTATTATTATTAAGGGACAATATTAATGCATTAAGACTAGTGTGAATTTTGACTGATGATCACATCTCATTGATCATAGGTATAGTGATACTAAAGTCAAAACACAGGCACATGTATTATATACATGGTGCTGGAAGACCCAATGTGAGATTCTACATGTCTGTTGTGTCATAAGTAATTCTTACAGTGATAATGATGTATTGGTCCTTAGACTTGAAATTATTATATTTCTATATGAGAATTAATATACTTTGGTTGCATTAAAAGTTACCTTTGACCGGGTGATGATAAAAGTGTATATTAGGTATATTATGAATCATATGAGAAATATGAATGATCTAGAAATGATTTAATCCTCATATTTTAGGAGAGATATTATTGGCCTCTTGTTTGAGTTAGACTAT